>NC_091953.1:133680073-133916464 GCF_031021105.1 Erythrolamprus reginae | reverse complement strand
CTTTCTCATTATCTTTCTTTCCTTCTTTCTTTCTTTCTTTCTTTCCTTCCTTCCTTCCTTCCTTCCTTCTTTCTTTCTCTTTCTCTCCCCCTCTTTCTCTTTCTCATTCTCTTTCTCTCTTTCTTTCCCATTCTCTCTCTCTTTGTCTTTCTCATTCTCTCTCTACCCCTCTCTCTTTCTCATTCTCTCTCTCTTTGTCTTTCTCATTTTCTTTCTCTCTACCCCTCTCCCTTTCTCTCTCTCTCTCTCTCTCCCTCTTCCTCCCTCCATCTATTGACTTTCATTATGGAAACTATTTCATGTTATGCTTATCATGACTGGGTGTTGCCATCAATTAGAAGGATGGAGCCATACTCCACATCTGAAATTGATTTTAAGAAAAAGTGACAGTTGGAGGAAGAACATTAAGCTAGGACAGAGCTGGAGGTAATTTGATTTATAGCTCAGACATTTCAAATGGATACTTTCTTCCCCCTTTCTCCCATGTGTCACTTGTTTAAATCATGTCTTTGTTAAAGAGGTAAAATGAAGAAGTCGGAATGTCAAAGCTACAATCTCTGCAAACTTCCCAGGTGGGGGAAAAAAATCACCTTTTGATTGGATGTAATAATTACTGATAGATACTGAATTTTATTCTGGTAAAGGATTGAGATCCAATAAACAATGTACGGGCAATATTGAGTGATTAAAGACTTTTAATGTAGTATAAAAACCCAGTTGGTAAACTTTCTTTAAAAAAACCAAAACAAGATTGCATTCTAACTTCTACTTTTTTCTTGTTCTGAAATTTATATAAATCAAAAGAGAAATTTCTTTCTTGAAAAAGGCAAAACATTTTTGTTAAGGTTTTGAGATGATATCCATGGATGAGAAATGAATGTATGATCTAATTACATCTATGAGATCTTTTTTTAAAAAATGTAACCATGTAGACACAAAGCTGATTAAAGAGGAATATAATTCACCAAACAGGAGTTAGAACCTTTAAATTCTAGTTTTATTTTGCTGGTGGGCTTATCGTTTTTGGAATGAATCTTGCAGGACCACTCCCTAAACTAGCCATTCCAATCACTTTGTTGGATAGTCTTCACTTCCAGTGACAAAGTCCGGTTTATTTTAGTATCTTAATCACAAAGGCTACATATAGATTTATACTGCTCAAAAAAATAAAGGGAACGCTCAAACAACACATGCTAGATCTGAATGAATGAAATATTCTCATTGAATACTTTGTTCTGTACAAAGTTGAATGTGCACAACAGCACATTGACTGTCAGTCAGTGTTGCTTCCTAGGTGGTCAGTTTGATTTCACAGAACTTTGATTTACTTGATTTGATTTGATTTGATTTATTGAATTTGTATGCCGCCCCTCTCCGGAGACTTGGGGCGGCTAACAACAATAATAAAACAGTATACAAAATAATCCAATACTAAAAACGATTAAAAACCCATTAATATTAAAAAAAACCCAAACATACATACAAACAAACATACCATGCATAAATTTTTAAAGGCCTAGGGGGAAATAATATCTCAGTTCCCCCATGCCTGACGGCAGAGGTGGGTTTTAAGTAGCTTACGAAAGTCAAGGAGGGTGGGGGCAATTCTAATCTCTGGGGGGAGTTGGTTCCAGAGGGCCGGGGCCGCCACAGAGAAGGCTCTTCCCCTGGGTCCGAAGACCCACTCTGTGGGACCTAACCGGTCACTGGGATTCGTGCAGCAAAAGGCGGTCCCTGAGATAATCTGGTCCGGTGCCATGAAGGGCTTTATAGGTCATAACCAACACTTTGAATTGTGACCGGAAACTGATCGGCAACCAATGCAGACTGCGGAGTGTTGGTGTAACATGGGCATATTTAGGGAAGCCCATGATTGCTCTTGCAGCTGCATTCTGCACGATCTGAAGTTTCCGAACACTTTTCAAAGGTAGCCCCATGTAGAGAGTGTTACAGTAGTCGAGCCTCGAGGTGATGAGGGCATGAGTGACTGTGAGCAGTGACTCACGGTCCAAATAGGGCCACAACTGGCGCACCAGGCAAACCTGGGCGAATGCCCCCCTCGCCACAGCTGAAAGGTGTTTCTCTACTTGGAGTTATATTGTGTTGTTTAAGTGTTCCCTTTATTTTTTTGAGCAGTGTATATATATTTTCAAAATGCAAATTTTCTTCCACTGGGTTGTTGTTGTTGTTGTTGTTTTTTTTTGGGGGGGGGGGGTGTTGATGTGCGAAATTCTGCTGAGAACATTTCTCCAGCCTAGTTTTTCATTTGACCGTTCTTAACATTAAGTACAGATAGTTCTCAAATTACAATGATTCATTTAATGACCATTCAAAGTTACCATGGCACTTATGCATTGTGACTTATTGCTGTATCCTTGTGGCTACGGGATTGAAATCTGGACACTTACTTACTAACTTACTCGTTCATTCATTCTTTCATTCATTCATTCATTCGTTCATTCATTTGGTTTACATGCTGCCCCACTTCCAAAGGACTCTGGGAGTTGTACAGCCAAATACAACTATATAAATACCCCTTAAATATAAATTATAAAACCATCTAAAAATAGTAAAAAAAAATGGGTGCTATCTAACAAAATGAAACTCACTGGTGAAAAAAGTAGGGTTTTACATTTAGACAACAAAAGCAAAACACACAGGTATAGTATATCTGACACCTTGCTCAACAGTAGTAACTGTGAGAGGGATCTTGGAGTCCTAGTGGACAACTATTTAAATATGAGCCAGCCATGCGCAGCAGCTGCCCAAAAAGCCAACACTGTTCTAGGCTGCATTAACAGAGGGATCAAGATCACATGAAAGGTTAGCATCACTTTATAAGGCCTTGGTAAGGCCACACTTGGAATACTGCATTCACTTTTGGTCGCCAGAATGCAAAAAGGACGTTGAGACTCTAGAAAGAGTGCAGAGAAGAGCGACAAAGATGATGAGGGGACTGGAGGCTAAAACATATGAAGAACAGTTGCAGAAACTGGGCATGTCTAATTTAATGAAAAGAAGGACCAGGGGAGACATGATAGCAATCTTCCAATATCTCAGGGGTTGCCACAAAGAAGAGGGAGTCAAACTATTCTCCAAAACACATGAGGGTAGAAAAAAAAAGCAATGGGTGGAAACTAAACAAGGAGAGAAGCAACTTAGAACTAAGCAGAATTTTTCCTGACAGTTAGAACAATTAATCAGTGGAACAGCTTGCCTCCAGAAGATGTGAATTCTCCAACACTGGAAGTTTCTAAGAAGATGTTGGATAACTATTTGTCTGAAGTAATGTAGGGTTTCCTGCCTAAGCAAGGGTTGGACTAGAGGACCTCCAAGGTCCTTTCCAACTCTGTTGTTATTATTATTTTTTTAAAAAAACCAAGAAAGTCCAGTTGCCTCCTGAAAAAAAGCACCTTTGGGTTCTTCATCTTATGTTCTTAACAGGATCGGATGTTTCCAACTGTCCTTCTGTACAGTCCTATTAGCCAATTTCTAATTTATCCGTTTCTTTTTCTCTCATCAGCTCTAAGATGTTGTTTTGATTAGGAAGAATTCCTTGTGTGTCCAATCACACTTGGCCAATAAAAATTCTATTCTATTCTATTCTACTCTATTCTATTCAGTTGCATTTTTGGAACTCTTGTGTGTATCGCATGGCTAATCTGCAGTTTGTAGAGATTATTGTGGACTAAAATCCCTTCAGTGGAGAGACAAGCTTACAAACCGGGTAAACAGGAGGCTCAGCTGTTGGATGACATGCTACATCGGAGAACACAACATTGTAGTGTGGCATGTTTGGTAGCCGCAAGGATTAGTTTACAGGTGAAAGGAGTTGACGGAAGCACCTGCAGGATTGGAAAATGAGCATCAGATAATCCTCAGGTGGTTAATGTGACTTTGCAGCCCTGGGTCACAAACCGTGCAAGAGTGCAAAACCACATCACACACAACAGGAAAGAAGAACAGAACTTGCTTGTGCAATGTTAATTTTTGTGTGTTTTTATCTCAAAAATACACATGCACTTTTATCTATCTATCTATCTATCTATCTATCTATCTATCTATCTATCTATCTATCTATCCCTATCTATCTATCCATCCCTATCTCTCTCTCTCTCTCTCTCTCTCTCTCTCTCTATCTATCTATCTATCTATCTCTATCATCTATCTATCTATCTATCTATCTATCTATCTATCATCTATCTATCTATCTATCTATCTATCTATCTATCTATCCCTATCTATCTATCCCTATCTATCTCTCTCTCTCTCTCTCTCTGTCTGTCTGTCTGTCTGTCTGTCTATCTATCATCTATCTATCTATCTATCTATCTATCTATCTATCTATCTATCTATCTATCTATCTATCTATCATCTATCTATCTATCATCTATCTATCTATCTATCTATCTATCTATCTCTCCCTATGTATCTCTCCCTATCTATCTATCCCCCCCTCTCTCTCTACCTACCTACCTACCTACCTACCTATCTATCTATCTATCTATTAGATTTGTATGCCACCCCTCTCTGAGGACTTGGTACCGCTCTCAGCATATAATATAAAACAATAAGTACAAAGACAAATCTAATTAATGTGATGCTTATTTGAATCCTATGACAATCATTAAGTGTTGTACCTCATGATTCTTGACAAATGTATCTCTTCTTTTATGTACACTGAGAGCATCTGCACCAAAGACAAATTCCTTGTGTGTCCAATCACACTTGGCCAATAAAGAATTCTCTTCTCTTCTCTTCTGCTATATTCTATATTCTATTCTATTCTATTCTATTAGGAAAGCTGTAAAATCCAGCAAAACACAATTAACAAATGTCTCACTTAGCCACAGAAACTTTGGATTCCATCCCGAGCCCCTCGGGAATGGGCGGCATGCAAATTTATTCAATAGATAATTAATAAATAAATTGTGTTTATAAATTGAGAACCACCTGCAGGTATAAAGGTAGAATTTTAATCAACAGATCTTCCGAAGGATTGTTTGACAGTAAGATGGGCGGCAAATGAATTTAATGAATAAAATTAAAACAAAACCAAGACATCACATAAATGACACCCTTCTGTACCCCAACTTAGCTTATAGGCTAAGCCATGATTGGATGGGTGGTGTGCCTTCTGCGGGACTATAAATTCTAGTTTACAAATCCCAGTCAGGATGCTCACACACAAAACTTCCCAGACCAGAAGAATGGACAATTATTTTTGTGATACAGGCTTCTTAGAATAAGGGTTTCCAACCTTGGAAAAGTTAAGATTGGGGACACTGATCTTAAAATTGCCAAGGTTGGAGAACCCTTGCAAAATTGAACGGGTCCAAAGACCGGCTACAAGAATGGTGGAAGGTCTTAAGCCTAAAACGTATCAGGAAAGACTTCATGAACTCAATCTGTATAGTCTGGAGGACAGAAGGAAAAGGGGGGACATGATCGAAACATTTAAATATGTCAAAGGGTTAAATAAGGTTCAGGAGGGAAGTGTTTTTAATAAGAAAGTGAACACAAGAACAAGGGCACACAATCTGAAGTTAGTTGGGGGAAAGATCAGAAATAACGTGAGAAAATATTATTTTACTGAACGAGTTGTAGATCCTTGGAACAAACTTCCAGCAGACGTGGTAGATAAATCCACAGTAACTGAATTTAAACATGCCTGGGATAAACATAGATCCATCCTAAGATAAAATACAGGAAATAGTATAAGGGCAGACTAGATGGACCATGAGGTCTTTTTCTGCTGTCAGTCTTCTATGTTTCTATGTTTCTATAAAACAGGCTCCTGTGAATTTTTCTGTGCAGAAAAAAAACATTTCTGTTTTTTCCCCCTTTTTTCCATTTGAAAAATATCCCGAGCATTTTACTATGCTTCTCTGAAATGTTATGAGTGCATTTGGTGATAATATTGTGAAGGCAACGTGCGGTAGGTACCGTGACACTGCAAACAACTCAACTGTTAAAGCACTTAAACTGGTATGCAGGAGCGTTTCTCGACACAAACACCTACATTTGTACATAACTAGCCTTCAAAACAGAATGCTTATGGATGGTTTAGCAGGAAAGTTCTACCTGGTAAAGGAAATTTAATGGGTGTTTTTGAGCTTTTGCTATAAAGTAAAGATTGCAGCATTGCACTTCAGTTTCCCAGAAAAGTGAACCAGATTATAATGATTTTTTTAAAAAAAATAATAACTGCTGAAGGGTGTTCGGATTCACAGAAATTTAAGTCTAGCAAGCATGTCTTGAAGACCTGGTTTTGCAGGCAGGCCTGGGGGCTGTGAGAGTTAACACCTAATCATGGCCAAATTGCAATTTGCTTGGTATGTACAGGGAATGAACAAAAAAATGGAAACACCTTGTGCATATAGCTTAGTTTAGGGGTTTTTATTGATTAGTTTAATTGTGGTTTTACTGGTTTTTTTTACTGTTTTATACTTGACTTTTATTGTATTAATGTATTATGTTATTGTTGTAAACTGCCCTGAGCCTTAAATGTCACAGGGATGATAAGATGGTAGTAAACCTGTTGGAATTCACGTAAGATAGATATATAGATAGATAGATAGATAGATAGATAGATAGATAGATAGATAGATAGATAGATAGATTGATAGATTGATAGTAGGTAGGCAGGCAGGCAGGCAGGCAGATAGTAGGTAGGTAGGTAGGTAGGTAGGTAGATGGATGGATAGATAGATAGATAGATAGATAGAGAGAGAGAGAGAGAGATAGTAGAGAGATAGATAGTAGAAAGATAGAGAGATAGAGAGATAGGTAGGTAGCTAGGGAGAGAGAGAGAGAGAGAGAGAGAGAGAGAGAGAGAGAGAGAGAGAGAGAATAGATCTTAATATTCCGGTTTAGCTTCTTGAATAAAAAAACAGGATAGGCTGAGAAAATAAAAATAAAAAAGTAGTTGGATCTACTATACAAAAAAATGATGTTGAGACCCTAGAATGAGCCCAGAGAGGAGCAATGAAGATTCGAGGGCTATAGGCTAAATTGTACAATGAATGGCTAAGATAATTTGATATGTCCAACCTAATGAAAATATAGTAGTGGTCTTTTGGAACTAGAGGGCCGATCTTCTCCAAAGCGCAGGGCCTTTGAGGGCAGGACCAGGAGTAATGGATGGAAGCTCATGAAAGAGACATCCAATTTAGAACCAAGTCCATATGGAGAAGGGCGGCCTCGAAATTTAACTAAATAAAAAATAAAATAAAAATAAATAAAAACTTCGGGTTGTGGTTAGATATTTTTAATCATCAATACCAAATTACTATTGTACACTGTTTTATTGTCGCTGTTAGCCGCCCCGAGTCTCTGGAGAGGGGCGGCATACAAATCCAATAAATAAATAAAATAAATAAATAAATTTTGCATAAGGATGTTTAAATGAAGCAATGCAAGGAGATCCCTCCATTCAATACTGAATTGTTGCTTCGTTTCTCATTTAGACCCAGATTCTATATGCGTTCTGGGGCCACGGCGTGCTACCGATTATATATTAAACACCTGCACCGACTTAGTATAACACATTTAACTCAAATGGAGTGGGGGTGGGGGTTGGCTTCTTTGCAATTGAGCATATTCCACAAATGCAGGGACTGTGCGGGCAGAATGTAGCTTTTATCTACAGTGGTCTTAAACTTGAGAAATCTCCTGCATTTGCTGTCACTAAAGTGACAGCTCTGGAGGTCATACCTGGTGGCTGACTAATGAAGTAAATAAGGCGTGTTGTGTGTTACAAGCCTGGCAATGCTTGGTGGAGTTTTCAGGCAAGCTTCCCTTAACCTTCCCTTGATATTTGTTGACAAATGATTTGGTGGGGGGCTATTGATGATTTGCGCGGTCAGAGTTTGCTTAAGCGAAGTGCCGGAGGCCAATCTGATGGAGATGACCATCAGACGACGTGCCAGCGATGCTGCCCCAGTTTGAATCGCCCATCACACTGAGTCAGTGATGAAATGCAATTTTTAAAAAAATACCAGTTCCATGGGCGTGACTTGGTGACCATGCTGCACTCCAGGAGAAGGGTCTTGTGAAATCTCTGTTCCCACCCCATTCCTGGGGGAAGGATATTGCAAAATCTCAATTCCCTCCCCACTCCAGGGGAAGTATATTGCAAATTCTCCGTTCCCACCCCACTCCAGGCAGAAGGGAATGCAAAATCTCCATTCCCTTCCAATTCCAGGGGAAGGATTCTGCAAAATCTTTATTCCCACTCCACTCCTGGGGGAAGGATACTGCAAAATCCCCAATCATTTCCCATTCCTGGGGTAAGGATATAGCAAAATCTTTATTCCCACTCCACTCCTGGGGAAAGGATACTGCAAAATCCCCAATCATTTCCCATTCCTGGGGTAAGGATATAGCAAAATCTCCATTCCCTCCCCGCTCCAGGGGAAGGATACTGCTAAATTTCAATTCTCTCTCCACTCCTGGGGGAAGGATACTGCAAAATCCCCAATCCTTTCCCATTCCTGGGGTAAGGATATTGCAAAACCTCCATTCCCTCCCCACTGCAGGGGAAGGATACTGCAAAGTCTCCATTCCCACCCCATTCCAGTGGAAGGATACTGCAAAATCTCAATTCCCTCCCCACTCCTGGGGGAAGGATACTGTGAAATCTCCATTCCCTTCTCACACCAGGGGAAGGATACTGCAAAATCTCCATTCCTGCATTTTGTACAATTTGCAATTTCCGAACTTCAGAGGTAGCCCATGTAGAGAGCATTGCAGTAGTCGAACCTCGAGGTGATGAGGACCTCTATAAGGTGATTGATAGTCTGATCTCAATTTTGGGAGTTAATCTATGCTCATCTGGCAGACAGTTGTTGGTGGGAAGGTGTTTAATGACAGATTTCTGAATAAGTCACAATTCACAGAGTTTATGTAATACCCAAGAAGTCTGAGTCAACATAACATTATAAGTATGACTGTCACTTGTTGCTTTTATCCTAAGATTTTTATGAATATTGATTGTTTCTTCATTGCTTATTTGACCCCTATGACAATCATCAAGTGTTGTGCTTCATGATTCTTGACAAATGTATATTTTTCTTTTATGTACGCTGAGAGCATCTGCACCAAGACAAATTCCTTGTGTGTCCAATCACTCTTGGCCAATAAAGAATTCTATTCTGTTCTGTTCTGTTCTGTTAGAAACATAGAAGACTGACTGCAGAAAAAGACCTCATGATCCATCTAGTCTGCCCTTATACTATTTTCTGTATATTTATCTTAGGATGGATATATGTTTATCCCAGGCATGTTTAAATTCAGTTACTGTGGATTTCCCAACCACGTCTGCTGGAAGTTTGTTCCAAGCATCTGCTACTCTTTCAGTAAAATAATATTTTCTCATGTTGCTTTTGATCTTTCCCCCAACTAACTTCAGATTGTGTCCCCTTGTTCTTGTATTCACTTTCCTATGAAAAACACTTCCCTCCTATTCTGTTCTGTTCTGTTCAGCTGTGGTGGCGCAGTGGTTAGAATGCAGTATTGCAGGCTAATTCTACCGACTGCCAGCAGTTCGATGCTGACCAGCTCAAGAGTCAGCGGTTTCCAGGTGGCTTCCAAAACTGACATCCCCTTCTGATGGGGGAAGCAGCAGGGGGGAGGAATTTTGCGTGCATCAATAGGGGGAGGGCATTGCATAATGGCTGTAGAGACACACGCGCTATTGTGTACTCGGGCACCCTTTTGGCACCTGAGCAAAAAAAAAAAAAAAGCTTTGCCATCAGTGGCTTAGAGAGTTCTTTATTGTAAAGAGTTGAGCAAAAGCCACGGCAAGGCATGAATGCACAGTCTTGGGCAGAAGCAGTTGCGTGCCCTGAAGTCAGCCTGGAGAAGATAGTCCTGGTTTACACGGCGTTTACTCTGATTCAGCAAAGCAGGCTCCAGCTCTCTTACAGGCCCCACCATTCGAGCAAGACAAAAGGCATTTGTTCTGTTGGCTTCAGATGCGAGCACCCTTGAATGCAAAGCAGGACGAGGTGGAAAAATGAAAAGCAACTTAGCAGTAGTGCCATGCTAACAGGAAGCAGTTCCCTTTCGCTCTTTTTTTTTAAAAAAAATAAAAAATAAATTCTGGCAAACAAATCCTGCTTTCTTCTCTCTCTTTCTCTCTCTCTTTCTCTCTCTCTCTTTCTCTTCCCCACTCTCTCTTAATGTTTCCAAAAGAGATGAAAGAAGATATGGATAACTGGGGGGGGGGAAATAGAGCAGATACAGGTTTCTTTTAAAGCCAGGCGACAAAGCGGCATTGAAAACTCCCTACATATGCAGGTTGTGTTGAGGATCGCAGAGAATATTTACGACGGCTCTTGTGGTCTTTTCTTTCTTTCCTTCTTTCCTTCTTTCCTTCTTTCCTTCTTTCCTTCTTTCCTTCTTCCCTTCCTTCCTTCCTTCCTCCCTCTCTCCCTCCCTCCCTCCTTCTCTCCCTCCCTTCCTCCCTCCCTCCTTCCTTTTTTTGTTCTTTCTTTCTTTCTTTCTTTCTCTTTTTCTCTCTTTCTCTCTCTCTCTCATCTTACAGCATCCATATTTTTTCTCTCTCTCTGTCTATCCATCCATTTATCTACCAGTACATTAAGAGAATATTTACGATGGCTCGTGGTCTCTTTCATTCTTTCTTTCTTTCTTTCCTTCCTTCCTTCTTTCTTTCTTTCTCTCTCTCTCACTCTCTCATCTTACATCATCCATCTCTCTCTCTCTCTCTCTCTCTCTCTGTCTATCTATCCATCCCTCCATCTATTCTCTCTCTGTGTGTATGTGTGTGTGTATCTATCCATCCATCTATCCATCTATCTATTCTCACTCTCTCTTTCTCTCTCTCTCAATATTTCCAAAAGAGATGAAAGAAGAGATGTATAACTGGGAGAAAAAGAAAATAGAGCAGATACAGGCTTCTTTTAAAGCCAGGCGACAAAGCGGCATTGAAAACTCCCTACATATGCAAGTTGTGTTGAGGATCACAGAGAATATTTACGATGGCTCTTGTGGTCGGATGGGGAGAGATTTGTCAAGAAAGCGGGAGGGATGATGGAATAAGAGGAGCTGGCTGTAGCTTTTTTACTGAACAATGACAAGAAGGAGTGTGGGAGGGAACAGCCTATTTTGCAAGAGCACTCAAGCTGAGAGTCACCACGGTTTGCTGCAGTAGGCATCCCTGTAACGTTTTAAGATAAAACTGCAGAGCATTCTAAGGCACCTGATGTTTACGATGTGCCAACAGATTACCGTCAAATCCCACTGCAACCTAATCACCAGGTGTTTCTAGTAGCATCTGAGGAAAGAGAAGATTTCATGGGGAACAGGGGGAAAAATGAAAACACACCCTTAAGCTAGAATTCACGCTGCTGTACGATGTAATGCTGTTCCGTTGCTTGCTCTTTTCAAACTTTGCTGTGTCTACTTGGAGAAATCCCAGCTGTGCGTGCAGATGATGCAAAGGGGAAAGAGGGAAGGTAGTAGTAGTAGTAGTAGTAGGAGGAGGAGGAGGAGGAGGAGGAGGAGGAGGAAGAAGAGGAGGAGGAGGAAGAGGAGGAGGAGAAGGTGGTGGTGGAGGAGGACACAAAGCATCTCCTTTTACTCCAGGTGTAAAAAAGAAATAAAATAAAACAAGGGCCTTCTTACTTCTGTTTTTATCTTTTTCCCATGTTCTGATTTTAATCTTTTATCCTGTTGTACGATGTAATGCTGTTCCGTTGCTTGCTTTTTTCAAACTTTGCTACAGATGATGCAAAGGGGAAAGAGAGAAGATAGTAGTAGTAGGAGGAGGAGGAGCAGGAGGAGGAGGAGGTGGTGGTGGTGGAGGAGGAGGAGATAAAGCATCTCCTTTTACCCCAGGAGTAAAAAGAAATAAAATAAAACAAAGGCCTTCTTACTTCTGTTTTTATCTTTTTCCCATGTTCTGGTTTTAATCTTTTACCCTGTTGTACGATGTAATGCTGTTCTGTTGCTTCCTTTTAAAAAAATTGCTGCATCTACTTGGAGAAATTCCACCTGTGGGGACAGGTGATGCTAAGGCAGTGGTTCTCAACCTGGGGATCGGGATTCCTTTAGGGGTCGAATGACCATTTCACAGGGGTCACATGGGACCCTGGGAAAAGACAAATTCCCCCTGGTGTTAGGAGCTAGAGCTTCTATTCTGGCGCCTTGGAACATATTTTTACAGTCCGACCAATCAGGTGTTTACAGTGGGGGAGGGCCTTCTCTGTGGCCGCCCCAGCTCTATGGAACCAACTACCCCAATGTCCATACTGCTCCCACCCTATTTGCCAGCAGGCCTGGGGGGGGGCATGAAGTAACAACTGACAGGGCCACACTGTATGAATGGTATGTATGTGTGGGATTATGACTGCTTTACATTAATTGGGTTCTTTTAATATGGGGTTTTACTTAGTTTAGATCAGTGTTTCCCAACCTTGGCAACTTGAAGATATTTGGACTTCAACTCCCAGAATTCCCCAGCCAGCGAATGCTGGCTGGGGAATTCTGGGAGTTGAAGTCCAGATATCTTCAAGTTGCCAAGGTTGGGAAACACTGGCTTAGATTATATTCCACTTCTTTTTTATTGCTCTGCATCTATTGTATTTCTATTTATATTATTATTGTAAGCCGCCCTTAGTCCTTCGGGATTGGGAAGCATCGAAGTCAAATAAATAAATGAATAAATAAATAAAAACTGCTATTGAATTCATTAATTGATTTCATTAAGGAGGGCGACCTCCGGCAGCCTCTCTTATTAAATGTAGGAATGGTGACACTGGGTTGCACTGGAATCTTGCCAATTCATAATTAGTGGGAGCGCTATTCTCCAAAGCATCTGAGGGCAGGACCAGAAGCAACAACTGGGAGATCATTAAAGAAGGGTCTAACTCAGAATTAAGGAGATTTTTTTTTTTACTGTCAATCAGAACAATTGACAGTACATTGAATAGCTTGCCTCCAGAAATTGTGTGGTGCTCAATGCCTGGAGATTTTCAAGAGGAGATGGGACAACCGTGTGTCTGGAATGGAAAGTGAACCCAAGAACAAGGGGACACAATCTGAAGTTAGTTGGGGAAAAGATCAGAAGCAACATGAGAAAATATTATTTGACTGAAAGAGTAGTAGATGCTTGGAACAAACTTCCAGCAGACGTGGTTGGTCAATCCACAGTCACTGAATTGAAACATGCCTGGGATAAACATAGATCCAACCTTAGATAAAATACAGAAAATGGTATAAGGGCAGACTAGATGGAGCATGAGGTCTTTTTCTGCCGTCAATCTTCTATGTTTCTTTTTTAAAGTGTTTTTATTATTTTTCAAAAAACAGACATTACAGACACAACACATAACATAGAAAGGAGCTACATTCGCTCAGCTCAAAATAGAAGTCTTCATTGTACAAGAGAGAGAGAGAAAAAAGACATTATTGTTTAGATCAATACAGAGAATTATAGAAATACCTATTACAATTTGCTATTTGAAAACAAATCTAATGATTGAACTATATATATTTTCTGGGGAAAAAACCCCTGATTATAAGTTAAATCAAATCAAAAGAATACGTTCTATTATAAAACATCACTACCTAGCTTGGTTTTTTCTAGTGAATTTATTATTATTATTATTATTATTATTATTATTATTATTATTATTATTATTAATTAGATTTGTATGCCGCCCCTCTCCGTAGACTCGGGGCAGCTATTTAACTTTTAAACTTAATATTTCAACATCCTTATGCATTTTTTTTATCCCACCAGATATATACCATCTGCCAAATGTTATAAAATGTTATGTTTCTATGTTTCTATGTATATATGTGTTATGATGGTTAAGGAGTGTGCAGATTGATCCCTGAGTTATCAAAGATTCGCATGCACAAATGAAACGTGGAATCCCAGCAGATCTCCAGTAGATAATCAGGAGATATTTGCAATGGTCCAATCATAAAACCAGTACATTGAAGTGTATAAAATAGTACAGTGGTACCTCTAGCTACAAACGCTTCTACTTACAAACTTTTCTAGATAAGAACTGGGTGCTCAATATTTTTTTGCCTCTTCTCAAAAACTATTTTCCATTTACAAACCAAACCACCGAAATTGTAACCGGAAAAGACTGGGAGAAGCCTCCTTGGGGCCTCTCTAGGAATCTCCTGGGAGGAAACAGGACCAGAAAAGGCAGAGAGAAGCCTCTGTGGGGCCTCTCTAGGAATCTCCTGGGAGGAAACAGGACCAGAAAAGGCAGAGAGAAGCCTCTGTGGGGCCTCTCTAGGAATCTCCTGGGAGGAAACAGGACCAGAAAAGGCAGAGAGAAGCCTCTGTGGGGCCTCTCTAGGAATCTCCTGGGAAGAAACAGGACCAGAAAAGGCAGAGAAAAGCCTCTGTGGGGCCTCTCTAGGAATCTCCTGGGAGGAAACAGGCCCAGAAAAGGCGGGGAGAAGTCTCTGTGGGGCTTCTCTAGGAATCTCCTTGGAGGAAACAGGACCTCCACCCTCCCTGTGGTTTCCCCAATCGCACACATTATTTGCTTTTACATTGATTCCTATGGGAAAAATTGCTTCTTCCTACAAACCTTTCTACTTAAGAACCTGGTCACGGAACAAATTAAGTTTGTAAGTAGAGGTACCACTGTATTTACTTTAGCAAATATCATAGTCAAATTAAACAGTCCAGTTATACACAGGCAAATCAGTCAATAACTCTGAATACCTTAACAATACTACAAGCCTTACTGGTGCAACTTACAAATACATAAACCAGCATCGTACATGCAATTCTTACTTTAGCAATCAGCCAGTGATGGGCTGCCAAAAGTTTTACTGCCACACTGTGGGCATGGCTTATTTTGTGGGTGTGGTTTGATGGTCTTGTGACCGGGTAGGAGTGGCTTGCCAGCCATGTGCGCAAGTGGAAGTTTGACTGGGAGTGGCTTAAAGGTCATGTGACTGGGTGGGAGTGGCTTACTGACCAAGGTAAATTTTCAAATAGGTGCTCGGACTCTTTTTTCAGTTGATTAAGTCACATTATTTCAATAGTCACAAAAAAGGACAGTATGATAACAGATTAGGAAAGTAGCTCAATTTTCTTTCATTGCTATAAAAGTCCAGTTCTAGATAATGATTAAAATGATTAAAGTGTTTATGGGTAAAAACATACTATGTAATTATTTCCTATTTTAAAAGTAATTAAGGATCATACTACCGTAAGGTATTAGAGAAGGAAGGACAATATGAAAAAACCCTATAAGTATTCAATAGGTTAAGTAGGTTAACACTATGAACTCTAAATGCTATTGCTAAAAATAGCAAACTTGCTGGACTCAAGCTTCTGTGAGGGTTAAAGCATTTCTCTTGTTCCAAACTGTATTTGGGGGTGGGTGGGTGTTGAAGTGAGCATGGCCTTGGTGAGCAATGTTTTGCTCCCGTTCCTAGCGGTTGTGTTAATTTATTTATTGCAAATCTGCTTAGAGCAACTTACGGAGCAGCCTTTCTGCTCCTCTGTCCAATTAGGCTGGAAAAGAAAAAGCCCAAATAATAAACACTAACATTTGCACTGTATATCATTTCAAAATATTTGCAACTCATTAGAAAAATGGTTGGAAGTGAAAACGCTGGAAAAAGCAGGGTCTTGGAAAGGGCTGAGTTTCTCTTTCTTTGCCTAAGCAAATAAATATTGTTATGATGGTTGGTCACACAGCCAGCAAGATGTTTAAGACTGATTTTTTTGTCCGTGTTGAATCCTGCCTGATTACCTGGATACATTGTTCTTGCCTGATGGTGTTAGAGATTAGAGGTACCGTATTTTTATTTATTTATTTATTATTAGAGTTTAAAGGGATCTTACAGGTCATCAAGTTCAACCTCCTGCCTGAGCAGGAAATCCTACATCACCCCAGCCAAATGGCAGTCCAATCTCCTCTTGAAAATGTCCAAAGTTGGGGAGTCCACAACCTCCAATCGCAGGCTGTTCCACTGGTTGATCGCTCTCACTGTCAGGAAATTCTTTCTTATCTCCAGGTTGAATCTTTCCTTGGTCAGTTTCCAACCGTTGTTCCTCGTCCGGCCCTCTAGTGCCCTGGAAAACAGTGTGTCCCCCTCCTCTGCCGCACGAATCCCAGCGACCGGTTAGGTCCCACAGAGTTGGCCTTCTCTGGGTCCCGTCGACTAAACAATGTCGTCTGGCGGGACCCAGGGGAAGAGCCTTCTCTGTGCTGGCCCCGACCCTCTGGAACCAGCTCCCCCCAGAGATTAGGATTGCCCCCACCCTCCTTGCCTTTCGTAAACTCCTTAAAACCCACCTCTGCCATCAGGCATGGAGGAATTGAAACATCTCCCCCTTGCCCATGTTGTTTTGGTGTATGATTGATTGTGTGCTTGTTTTTTATATATATTGGGGTTGTTTTTATGAATTTTTTAACCTAAAACTGTAATTAGATTGGTACATATTAGATTTGTCACTATGTACTGTTTTTGCCATTGTTGTGAGCCGCCCCGAGTCTGTGGAGAGGGGCGGCATATAAATCCAATAAATCTAATCTAATCTAATCTCCATGGCAACCCCTTAAGTACCTGTATGCAGTTATCATGTCCCCACTAGCCCTTCTTTTTACTAGACTATCCATGCCCAGTTCCAGCAACCTTTCCTCGTATGACCTGGTCTCTAGTCCCCTTATCATTTTAGTTGCTCTTTTCTGCACCCTCTCTATAGTCTCTATATCTTTTTTGAAGTGTGGTGACCAGAACAGGATGCAATACTCCAGGTGCGGTCTGACCAGGGCCTTATAGAGTGGTATTATTACCTCTCTGGTCTTGGAGTGTATCCCCCTGTTCATGCAGCTTAGGATTGTGTTGGCTTTTTTAGCTGCTGCTGCACATTGCTGGCCCATGTTTAGCTGGTTATCCACTAAGACTCCAAGATCCCTTTCACAGTCACTCATGATATTCTAATTCACTTCTGAATTTCTAACTATCACAACGTTTCCTCGAAAATAAGATGTTTACATGTGCACCCAGTATGAGCCCAACACCCCAAAATAAGCCCTAGTTAAGACCCCACCTAATTCATTGCGCCTGGTTGCATCGGATGGGGTGAGGTGCATGGGAAATAAAATTGAGTGAAGATGGAGATATGTGTGTATGTAGTTGTTTATCATTCATTTATTTCTCGAGTACGTATTTGACAGTTCTGGTCACCACACCTCAAGAAGGATATAATGGAACTGGAAAAGGTGCAAAAAAGGGCAACAAGTATGAAAAATGGAGCCCCTCCCTTATGAAACCAAGTTTCAACGCCTTGGTCTCTTCAGCCGTGAAAGACGGCGTTTGAGGGGTGACTTGATTGAAGTGTATAAAATTATGCATGGGATAGAAAAGGTGGATAGAGAAAAAATATTTTCTCTATCATAGGACAAGGGGGTTCTCCCTAAAACTCATAGGTAAGAAAGGGAGGACAAATAAAGGGAAATATTTCTTCACCCAGAGGGTCCTTGGTTTATGGAATTCACTTCCAGAAGAGGTCGTGACAGCTGTCAGCCTGGATAGCTTCAAGGCAGGATTAGACAGATTCATGGATGCCAAGCGTATCATAGGTGGTTATTGAAACGGATGTCTATGTGCCACCTCTATGTTGGTTGAGGCAGGCAGGATTCCCTTGAGTACCATTTGTTGGGGGTCAAGGGAAAGAGAGGGTTTTGCCTTCTCTTTCTGCTCAAGGTCCCCATGGACAATTGGTGGGCCACTGTGTGACACAGAATGCTGGACTCGATGGGCTTTGGCCCCGTTTCAGCATGGCTCCTCTTATGCGCTTATGTTCTACGTATTGGTAGTATACATAGATATAACACTGTTTATATACATGATATGCAGTGGTTCTCAACGTTTCTAACGGTCTAACCTCTTAATACTGTTCCTCATGTTGTGGGGAACCCCAACCATAAGTCAAGCACCAATTCTCCCAACAGAGCTTTAAGCTGATTGGCAGAAAGGTCAGAGGGACACCCCTACTGTAAACACCTAATTGGTCAGATTGTAAAAATATGTTCCAAGGCGCCAGAATTGACCCTTTAGTTCCTAACACTATGGAAAATTTGTCTTCCGTGGTCTTAGGCGACCCCCAGGTTGAGAACCACTGTAATATGGGTGCTAATAAGAGGGAAACATTAGGACAGGGATGGTAGGCATGCTGGTGCATTTATGCACACCCCTTATTGACCTCTTACGGTAGGAATCGGGTGAGGTCAACAGTAGATAGTCTAAGTGTAAAGTTTTGGGGGTTTGGTGATGAAACTACAGAGTCAGATAGTGAGTTCCAGGCATTAACTACTCGGTTGCTAAAGTCGTATTTTCTATAGTCAAGTTTGGAGTGTTTTACAAACATAGAAACATAGAAGACTGACGGCAGAAAAAGACCTCATGGTCCATCTAGTCTGCCCTTATACTATTTCCTGTATTTCATCTTAGGATGGATATATGTTTATCCCAAGCATGGTTAAATTCAGTTACTGTGAATTTACCAACCACGTCTGCTGGAAGTTTGTTCCAAGCATCTACTTCTCTTTCATTCAAATAATATTTTCTCATGTTGCTTTTGATCTTTCCCCCAACTAACCTCAGATTGTGCCCCCTTGTTCTTGTGTTCACCTTCCTATTAAAAACACTTCCCTCCTGGACCTTATTTAACCCTTTAACATATTTAAATGTTTCGATCATGTCCCCCCTTTCCCTTCTGTCCTCCAGACTATAAAGATTGAGTTCATGAAGTCTTTCCTGACACGTTTTATGCTTAAGACCTTCCACCATTGTTGTAGCCCGTCTTTGGACCCGTTCAATTTTGTCAATATATTTTTGTAGGTGAGGTCTCCAGAACTGAACACAAATGTGGTCTTACCAGCGCTCTATATAAAGGGATCACAATCTCCCTCTTCCTGCTTGTTATACCTCTAGTTATGCAGCCAAGCATCCTACTTGCTTTTCCTACCACCCGACCACACTGCTCTTTTTGAGTTTGTATCTATTGAGTGCTCGTGTGTTGTTGCGGTTGAAGCTGAAGTAGTCGTTGACTGGAAGCACATTGTAGCAGATGGTTTTGTGGCTTGCCTTTGGCTAGTTGCAGCCAGATCTCTCACACCCTGACATCTGCCTCTCTTTGCTGGTCCATTCCTTCTGCGGCCACTTGCCACTGCTTGTGTGCCTTGCTCCCTGATCAACTGATCGTTGCAGGATGTACCCTGTTCTAAATAAAGCTGTCTTTGGCAGCTTCATTAATATTAGGGTAGGTTGCGCAGATGTTTAGACTGCCTTTTAAAAAAAAATCTACCTATTGAGTTGGCCTGGGAATAAGCAGATGTTGTTGGATGATGTTAAAGATATCGTAGCAGGATATAAGCTTGCTCCAAGCAAAACTGCCTTTTGCAATTGACTGATGGTCATTTTGTAAATGCTGATGGGGTTCAAACGATGCTCCAGATGTTTTAAGATTGCGCCCAAAGCACCTATTACAATTGATACTACCTGTGCTTTCTTTTGTCACCCATTCTACCTCTATGTGCAGGTCTCTGTACTTGTGTCCTGGTTGTTTATTTTATTTTATTTTATTTATTGATTTTGTCCAATACACAATGAGGGTTTCAGTGGGTATACACCTGGTAAAATACATAATGAAGGTTATGGAGGATATATTCATAGTAAAATATATCTAAGAAAGAATAGAAAAGAAGATATAGGAATAAAACATATCAATGAAAGAATGGAGAAAGGATATAGGAATAGAAGAGAAGATATAGGAGATATAGGAGAGACAATAGGACAGGGGACGGAAGGCACTCCAGTGCACTTGTATTCGTCCCTTGCTGTTGTTTATTTATTTTTAAATAAAATAGCGCCTGCCATTCGAGCACCAACAAATTGGCCTCTGAAAGTCTGAGAGGTCTGGCATTTCTAGAAGGTTACAACTAATTTCCTTTAAATTTATGTAAAAAAAAAAGGTAGTTTTTAAAAAAATATCAAATAACATAATTAAAAAACCATTAAAACATGTCAAGTTTTGATTGATTTGAACATTATGATGCCAAAAAGTCAAGTGTTTCCATGTTTTTGTCCACCCCTTGTATTTTGTTAGAATAGAATAACAGAGTTGGAAGGGACCTTGGAGGTCTTCTAGTCCAACCCCCTGTTTAGGCAGAAAACTGTACACCACTTCAGTCAGATGGCTATTCAACATCTTCCTTAAAACTTCCAATGTTGGAGCATTCACAACTTCTGGAGGCAAGTTGTCCAATGATTAATTGTTCTAACTGTCAGGAATGTTATCCTTAGTACTAAGTTGTTTCTCTCCTTGTTTAGTTTCCACCCATTGCTTCTTGTTCTACCCTCAGGTGCTTTGGAGAATAGGTTGACTCCCTCTTAATAATAATAACAGAGTTGGAATGGACCTTGGAGGTCTTCTAGTCCAACCCCTTGCTTAGGCAGGAAACCCTACATTACTTCGGACAAATAGTTATCCAACATCTTCTTAGAAACTTCCAGTGTTGGAGAATTCACATCTTCTGGAGGAAAGATGTTCCACTGATTAATTGTTCTCACTGTCAGGAAATTTCTCCACAGTTCTAAGTTGCTTCTCTCCTTGTTTAGTTTCCACCCATTCATTTCAATGCTTAGGTGATTTGAAGAATAGCTTGACTCCCTCTTCTTTGTGGTAGCCCCTACTTCTTCAGCTCTGATAGGATAATGCCGGGGTGGTGCAGCAGGTAGAGTGCTGTACTGCAGGCCACTGAAGCTGACTGTAGATCTGTAGGTCAGCGGTTCAAATCTCATCACCATCTCAAGGTTGACTCAGCCTTCCATCCTTCCGAGGTGGGTAAAATGAGGACCCGGATTGTGGTGGCAATAGGCTGGCTCTGTTAAAAAGGGCTATTGCTAACATGTTGTAAGCCGCCCTGCGTCTAAGGAGAAGGGCGGCATAAAAATCGAATAGATAGATAGATAGGTAGGTATATAGGTATATAGGTATATAGGTATATAGGTAGATAGGTAGATAGGTAGATAGGTAGATAGGTAGATAGGTAGATAGATAGATAGATAGATAGATAGATAGATAGATAGATAGATAGAAAGAAAGAAAGAAAGAAAGAAAGAAAGAAAGAAAGAAAGATAGATAGATAGATAGATAGATAGATAGATAGATAGATAGATAGATAGATAGATAGATAGATAGATGCTGTAGATAGGTAGGTAGGTAGGTAGGTAGATAGATATGGATGGATGGATGGATGAATGGGAGTGGAAAGATCAGAAATGTTCCCTCCCTGGAACCATCTCCCACTCGTCTATTTCGCATCTTCTTCAAAAGGATGGGTTTGCTGCTCCTTGCATGGAGCTTTCTGAATTAGCAGCATTCTCATGATTGTTAGGACAATGATGATGATTGAGTGAGCTGTGATGTGAAAGCAAAAACCCGAGCGGAGGGCAGGCATTTTCACAACCCGTTTGAAGCAGCCTTTGAAATAAATCTCCCAGTCATTCTTTTCAAGTCTCAACGGTGACCTTAACGTTTTCTCACCATGTGCTGATGAGTGATAATGGGAAATTAGTGTGATAGCACATTTATTACAAGCATTTAGTCTACTTGGAAGCATCAAGGTCTTGACTTCTGCTCCCTTTTTGTCTGTGAGGAAAAAAATATCCTCTCCTGGGTCCCTTTCCTTTCCTCCCTTTGTGTATCTGTAGGTGAATTTATGTGCTGCTGTCATGACCCCAGCAGCTCCGACAAAGGTCAAATAAATTCCTAGGGTCTCTGGAGCCTCCTTGAAATTTACCTTCCCCTTTCCTTTTGCTCATGACTTGATCTGAAATTAGAAAACCATATTTGGATCATGAGTGCAAATATAATGTGTTTGTGTTGATCACCACATATAAAAAAAGTTGTGAGTAAGACAAATGCAATCCTCTTCCAACAGATTTAGATTTAATTGGTTTTGTATGCTGTCCCTCTCTGTATGCTTGTATGTATGATTGGTTCTTTAAATTGGAGTTTTTTAGATTATTTTTAATATTAGATTTGTTCACATTGTCTTTTTTATTGTTGTTAGCCGCCCCGAGTCTTCAGAGAGGTGCGGCATACAAATCAAATAAATACAAATACAAATGTACAGAAAAAACAGGAAACAGTAACAACAATCCAATTAATAATACATTAAAACAATCTATAAAATTCTAATTAAAAAAAATATCAATATCATTCATTCAACAATCTAACTAAAGCATTCATTGGTCAGGGGGGAAGATCTACGGAACCCCAGGCCTGGCGGCAAAGATGAGTTTTAAAGCTCTTTCGGAAGGCGAGGAGGGTGGGGGCAGAATGAATCTCTGGGGGAGCTGATTCCAGAGGGCCGGGGCCCCCACAGAGAAGGCTCTTCCCGTAGGTCCCACCAACTGACATTGTTTGGTCGACAGGACCTTAAGGAGACCAACTCTGTGGGACCTCAACGGTTGCTGGGATTTATGCGGCAGAAGGCGGTCTCGGATAGGGAGATGGGTGCAGCCACCCCCCAGTCAGTGCTTCAATTCGTGAGTCATCAGAATCGGAGGAGGACCTACTTGTGGATGCCCGTGTGCGCCGGCTTGTGACTCAAAGGGAACAGTTGCGCAGGTGTCTCAGAAGATAAGTGAGCACACCTGTTCAAGGGGTAATTATGTTAAGGAGTAACATAATGATAAAAATGTTAAGGAGTAACATAATGATAAAAACAGACACTGGGAAACGTAGGCTGTGGTCATTTATCCGTTTGAGAAAGAGACTTCTGAAAGAACATTGCTACAGCTCGTATTATTCAAGGACTACTACTGAACTCTGGAAACTCCATAGTTAAAGAACTCTTGAGGACTTTTTGGCTGTGGAGATTTACAGCCGTCTCATCTGTTCTTTTGTTTTGGCATGCTGCCGCATTCAAGGACTTTTTTGGGTGAGAGAAAATTGTCTCCTCTCATAGTTTGTGCTTTCAAGATTGCTTGATAAACTTGCTTTAATTTCTGTGACTGTGTGTGTGTGTTTGAAATTCAATCCAAACTCACTGGGGGCTAATTGCCAAGGGCCCGGCATAACACATACCCACAAATATGATTTCATGTGCCACCTGTGGCCTGTGTTCTGTAGTTTCACCATCACTGGTATTACTGGACCTCCAAGGTCCCTTCCAACTCTGTTATTTGGTAAGGCACATTTGTCCAAATGTCAGCATTTATACAATTGTAGAGATATAAGAACTCTTTCATAACCTGTCTTTGAATGTCTTTGAATAATGAGATCCTTGACCCATATCCACAGGTTCTTCATTATTTATTTTCCTCAACCCAATGCTGTAATTTCTTCTCCGCCATTAGATTATTTTTCAACTTCTAAGAAATCCCTGTTGCTTAACCCACGTCGGCTAAAAATTTCCATTTTTTCTTTCCTTCGCCTGCTTGACTGAAGTCATTATGAAACCGATAGTTACAGCACCATAAGAAACCAAGAAGGGCCATACTGCCTGTTGTATAAATACAGAATTAATCATACTTTTGAAATAAATCTCCACCTCTTTCAATCAGCAAGAGTGATTTGGTCTTCTAGAGATCAAGAGCTAATTTACAGGCTGAAAACATGTGCTGTTTAAAGCAACAATAACAGTCACACATCGCTCAATACAGTTTTTCAGGTCCTCGGGCTATCGGCACATTTAGCAATGGGTAGCACATTCAAGACTTTTCTGCATCTGGTAATAGATATTGTCTAGAGCAGTGTTTTTCAACCAGTGTGCCGTGGCACACTAGTGTGCCTCAAGACATGGTCAGGTGTGCCGCGAAGCTCAGAGAGAGAAAGAAAACAAGAGAGAGAGAAAGAGAGAGAAAGAGAAAGAGAGAGAGAAAGCAAGCAAGAGAGAGAGAAAGAAAACAAGAGAGAGAGAAAGAGAGAGAAAGAGAAAGAGAGAGAGAAAGCAAGCAAGAGAGAGAGAAATAAAACAAGAGAGAAAGAAAGACAGAGAAAGAAAGAAAGAGAGAGAGAGAGAAAGCAAGAGAGAGAGAAAGAGAATAAGAGAGAAAGAAAGAAAGAGAGAGCAAGAGAGCAAGAAAGCAAGCAAGAGAGAGAGAGAGAAAGAGAGGGAGGGAGGGAAGGTGGGAGAGAGAAAGACATAGAAGGAGGTAGGGAGAGAGAGAGAAATAGAGCAAAAAAGAGGAAAGAAGGAAGAGAGAAAGAAAGAGGGATGGAGAGAGAGAGAAAAAAAAGAGGGAGGGAAAGAAAGAGGGAGGGAGAAATAGAGCGAAATGAAGAGATAATTTTTTTATCCAAACTTTTTTTAACACCCCCCCCCCCAATGTGCCCCATGGTTTTGTAAATGTGAAAAATGTGCCGCGGCTCAAAAAAGGTTGAAAATCACTGGTCTAGAGATAGTCACCTACATTATAAAGAATCAGGGTGGAAACAGGCAACTTGTCCGTGTATGCCTCCAGATGTTTGTTTAAAGTTGTCATTCTCTATGACCATTGGCTAGGAAAGCATTAGGATGATTTAAAGAGTAATACAGTGGTACCTTCCAATTGTATTGGAAGTTCTGTGTTAGCAAAAACTTCAGAAGAGAAGGATTTAGGGGGAATGATTTCTGACAGTCTCAAAATGGGTGAGCAGTGTGGTCGGGCGGTAGGAAAAGCAAGTATGCTTGGCTGCATAGCTAGAGGTATAACAAGCAGGAAGAGGGAGATTGGGATCCCGCTCTATAGAGCACTGGTGAGACCACATTTGAAATACTGTGTTCAGTTCTGGAGACCTCACCTACAAAAAGACCCCCATATTTCCCCCAACAATCGGGGTCCCCATTTTACCCACCTCGGAAGGATGGAAGGCTGAATCAACCTTGAGCCTGGTGAGATTTGAACTGGTGAAATACAGCCAGCAGTCAGCAGAAGCAGCTTGCAGTACTGCACTCTAACCACTGCGCCACCAAGGCTCATATTCCGTTAGGTATGTACCAATTCTACTCCAGTAAGTCCTCTGCATTACTTAACATGAATAATCCCATTACCAGTCCAAAATATACTCCAATTGCTATTAATTGTGAGTCCATCTTTAGATTAATATTAAACCAGAATGAGCTGCAGTATCTTAAATAGAGGCAATTAGGGACAAAATCCATTAACATATACATTTTATTATAAAAATATTCCAACTCCATTTATTAACAGCAATAAAAAGCTTTCACAAATCTGGTACTTTCAAGAATCGACTCTTGTTTTCTCCCTACATTAAAAAGGAAAAAAAAAGAGTTTGTAGCAATATGGGGGTTGGATTCAGAGTATTTTGATTTTTTTTAAAAAACTTTGCATTAAAAAATTATTTCTGCAGCTATGGCTTAGGAACCAGACACAATTTCAAGACATGGCAATGGCATTTTGGTTTGTTCCTTTGGGAATTCTATTCAGGTTTTGTAATGATCCATTGTTGCCCACAACGTTTTCTAAAAGAAGAAAGGAAAGGAAAAAAGAAGGAGAAGTAAGAAAAAGGAAGAAAAGGGGGAAAATCAGCCCGTTTAAATACTGTACACTGAAATTGAATTTGTATTGCCTTTGGAACACGTTCTTACAGAGTTTTTTATAGTTTCGCAGTGAAAAGACTGCAATTAGACAATTTATAACTACGTCACCTCCATTCTGATCTAAGCGTAGTTCATAAAATCATGCACCAAAATGTTATTCCTGTCAATGACTACTTCACCTTCAATCACAGCAATACACGAGCATGTTTTTTTATTTTATTTTATTAATAGAGTTGAAAGGGACCGTTAGGTCATCGAGTCCAACCCCCTGCCTGAGCAGGAAACCCTACAGCACCCCAGCCAAATGGAAGTCCAATCTCCTCTTGAAGGTGTCCAGAGTTGGGGAGTTCACCACCTCCCCTGGCAGGCAGTTCCATTGGTTGATCGCTCTGACCGTCAGGAAGTTCTTCCTTATTTCCAGGTTGAATCTCTCCTTGGTCAGCTTCCAACCATTGTTCCTCATCTGGCCCTCTGGTGCCCTAGGGAATAAAGAGACCCCCTCCTCACCATGGCAACCCCTCAAGTATCTGTAAACTGCTATCATGTCCCCTCTAGACCTTCTTTTTTCTAGGCTGTCCATGCCCATGTAATAGATTCAAACTAAATGTAAACGTCTCCAAACTTGATGGCAAAAAAATATGACTCCAGCAATAGAGGGATCAATACCTGGAATGCAGTACATGACTGTAGTTTCTTCCCCAAACCCCCAAAACATTAACCTCAGATTGTCTACCCATTTCTAAGAGGTTTGTAAGGGGCGTGCATAAGCGCACCATTGTGCCTACCGTCCCTGTCCTACTGTCTTATTGTCCTCTTTTATCATTACTTTTTTCTTATGTTATGTTTATACAAACACAACTCTAACTCTATAGCCATCCGTCCGTCCATCCGTCATCTGTCTCTCTCATCCATCTAATCTTTCTGCCTGTCTCTTTCTGTCATCTATTTATCGCCTGTCTGTCTATCTCCATCACCTATCTATCTGTCTGTTTCTCTCTCTGTCCATCTGTTTATCATCTATCTGTCTATATCTCTACTATCTATCAATCTATCATCTACCTACCTACCTACCTACCTATCTATTTTATTTTATTTTATTTTATTATTGTTGTTGTGACCCGCCCCAAGTCTGCGGAGAGGGGCGGCATACAAATCTAACAAATAAATAAGTAAAATAAATTCTCTCTCTCTCTCTCTGTATCTATCTATCTATCATCTCTCTCTCTCTCTCTCTCTTTATTTATCTATCATATATCTCTCTCTCTCTCTATCTATCTATCATCTATCTATCTATCTATCTATCATCTACCTATTTATCTATCTATCATCTATCTATCTATCTATCTACCTACCTACCTACCTACCTACCTACCTACCTATCATCTATCTATTATCTATCTATCTATCTATCTATCTATCTATCTATCTATCTATCTATCTATCTATCATCTATCTATCTATCATCTATCTATCTATCTATCTATCTATCTATCTATCTATCATCTATCTATCTATCTATCTATCTATCTATCTATCTATCTATCTATCTATCTATCTATCTATCTATCTGCCTACCTATTGCCCGCCTGCCCACCCACCCATTAAAATAAATACACAAATAAACCCATCAGTCCCAGTGCTTTCTTCCTCAAACAATTGCCAGTGGAAATGAAATTGTCAACCACCCTTTTTTTGCATTTTGTCAATCTGTATTTCATGATATGTACCTCTCATTTGGGGAAAAGCAGAGCATAGCTAAGGATATTTTCTTCTGTATTTTGTGATGCTTCAATTCACAACATTTGCCTGTTCTGATTCATATCCCAGAAATGGAAAACTGTTAATGCATTTTTTTTAAAAAAAGAGATGAACGCCACGTGTCAACAGACTTAGCTGCACACCTGCTAAATGTGTACATTTTTTTCATTGAAATACTGATGAGCTGGTTCCCATGGTTTGTTTCCAGGTGCTGCTGTATGTATGAGAAATCCAACATTTATTTTATGGGTAGAGTGGTAGAAGGGTTTAGATCAAGGCCCCTGGGCACCTCTGGTTTAGATTGATGTTGTTATTATTATTATTATAATTAATTAATTAATTAATTAATTAATTAATTAATTGGATTTTTATGTCACCCCTCTCTGCAGACTCGAGGCGACTTTTCTTTGAATGTTCTTTTTTTTCAAAGGAATAATGTCTCCTAATTTGCTTTATTTGGACTGGCCTATTTTCTGAAAATAAAACTGCTAGGGAAGCTATCCAAGTGAATTGCCACATAGGATTCACTCATCAGTACTGAAAAATGTTTCTGTTGCCTTATTTTGCCTCGCTGGCTTAACCGAATATCAGAATCCGAAGGGACGTGAAGGCCTTCTAGTGAATTCATACTGAGTCGGCCCTGATTTCATTTCAGTTTCATTTATCTCATTGAGTCTTTTATGATTCAATTGGGTAGCACTACGTTGGCTGTGGTACTGTAGGATGTTCACATAAAAATACTTTCTTGTGTACAAGTTCTATAGGTCACACTGCAATCCATGTCTCTCAGATAATGACAGCTAGAGAAGACTGACAATGGGATGAAAAGTTGAACCGTGACATCCATTGTCCACCTTGTTATTTATATTTACTATACAACAAATTAGGCAAAATCCAAATACAGTAGTACCTTGTGATACGGACCCCTCATCATACGAACTTTTCGAGATACGAACTCAGGGTTCGGAAAATGTTTGCCTCTTATAAACTTTTTTCCCCTTACAAACCCGCTGCCCAAACGCCGAACTTGGAAGTTCGGCAAAAGTTTGGGTTCGGCGTTCAGGTTAGGGAGAACGCCGGGAAGCACCACCGCCCAGCTGTCACCTTTGCAGAAGAGCCGCGGAGCTGTCGGCCGGTCGGGAGGCTCAAACAGAGGTGGGGAATCCCAATAGGGAATTCCATGGGCATAGCTTTGACGTCATGGAGACATCCTTCCTGGCCGGCTGAAATGTGGACTCCAGGAAGGACGTCTTTGTAACATCAAAGCTCCGCCCATGGAATTCCCTATTGGGATTCCCCACCTCCGCTTGAGCCTCCCAACTGGCTGACATACTACCAGGCATCAATATGACAATGGATAACAGAGAAGTAGAACCCTGAAGATTTGTTCTCTTTCAAGGATTCTTTCAAAATCTAGCTGTGGAAAGGAGAAAGAGTGTGGTATAACCCTCTACTTGAAAAGGGATGTAGAAAGGAAGATAGGTAACCAATAAGTGCTACAGTTAATCTTCAGTAACAATGGGGTGTTTTGGGTACTATTTTCCAAAACATCAAAAGGCAAGACAAGAAACATAAATAACCCCAAAGAGGTAGGGAAGTTAAGTAGAACCCATCCCTGCTCCCTCTATCTTGATTGTGTATCTCTGTGCAACTTAGCATGGCAATGGCTTTTGGGGCTGCAGACACACTGCTAGCTCATATTCATTGTCCACGAAGACCTCCAATGTCTAATTCAGTGATAACATATGCAGCAACCAGTGTGTGGTGTTTGAAGACTCTGTTGGAAGAGGACTGTACAGTGGTACCTCTATCTAGGGAACGCCTCTACTTATGAACTTTTCTAGATAAGAACCGGGTGTTCAAGATTCTTTTGCCTCTTCTCAAGAACCAAACCTGAGCCTCTGAAACTGTAACCGGAAAAGGCAGGGAGAAACCTCTGTGGGGCCTCCCTAGGAATCTCCTGGGAGGAAACAAGTCTGGATAAGGCAGGGAACAGCCTCCATGGGGCCTCTCTAGGAATCTCCTGGGAGATAACAGGGCTGGAAAAGGTGGGGAGAAGCCTCCATGGGGCCTCTCTAGGAATCTCCTGGGAGGAAACAGAGCCTCCACTCTCCCTGTGGTTTCCCCAATGGCACACATTATTTGCTTTTTACATTGATTCCTGTGAGAAAAAAATGCTTCTTCTTACAAACTTTTCTACTTAAGAACCTGGTCACGGAACAAATTAAGTTTGTAAGTGGAGGTACCACTGTATTTGGAAATAACACTGACAGCCAAATGTTCAACAATCAAGAAAGATAATTATTTTGAATTAAATAAAGAAATAGAAAAAGATTTGGAGAAATTCCTAATTTCATTCTTAACTCCTTCCAGACTCTTGGCTGTCCATGAAGACCTCCAAGGTCTCTTCTAATTTAGTGATAACATTATCTATCTATCTATCTATCTATCTATCTATCTATCTATCTATCTATCTATCTATCTATCTATCTAATCTATCTATCTTTCTATCTCTCTATCTCTCTCTCTAATCTACCTACCTATCTAATCTATCTATCTATCTATCTATCTATCTATCTATCTATCTATCTATCTATCTATCTATCTATCTATCTATCTAATCTACCTAGCTAGTTAGCTAGCTAGCTAGCTACCTACCTACCTACCTATCTAATCTACCTACCTACCTATCTAATCTACCTACCTACCTACCTACCTTATCTATCTATCTATCTATCTATCTATCTATCTATCTATCTATCTATCTATCTATCTATCTATCTATCTATCTAATCTACCTACCTACCTACCTACCTATCTACCTATCTACCTATTTATTTAGGTACAATAATACACAATGAAGGTTATAGAGGATATGGTAGAGAAGAAATATGAGATAAAGGAGAGACTATAGGACAGGGGACGGAAGGCACTCTAGTGCGCTTATGTACGGCCCTTATGTGCAGCAACCAGCGTTGTTGTATTTCAAGACTCTGTTGTCTTATCCACGCAGTGGAAATGAAGAATCCACATCTTTCTTCTAAAACAGTTATTTTTAGGTTTGCTCAACTGAATGATTGATAACGAAATCAGCTTCCAACAGTGTTCCAGACAATCTGTTGAGATTCATATGTCAGCACTCCGTTTGCCCATTCTAATCTCACCGAGGTTATACTTAGCGCAATTTCCAGGCCACGTCCTGGATTAGATCCAGGAAGCTGAAATGGCTCTTTCCAATTCATTGCGCATTTAACATAATATGGTTTAATGTGATTGGCGCGTATAAGCATCTTTATTCAGGGGGAGAGGAAAAAATAGTGATCCGATAGTTAAACTGCATAATTACGGGAAATGAATCATAACAATAAAAGGCCGTTCAAGTTAACAAGCTTTGTGATCAAGGGATAAATGCAGGTTGGGTAAATAAGATTGTTAGATACAGCTAATCTACATAAATAAGCTTTGGTCTGATTAGAGGAATGGAGAATGAACAAATGAACGAATGAATGAGAGTGACAGAGGGGATATACTTCACTCTTATTGCTTCTTGTGTTTTGATTCAAAGTAACTGCTTAATTGCTTTCATAAATAATAGGCAGCAAAGAACTCAAGACAATTAGCAGTCCTTGCCATCCACATGGAAATGGAATAAGTGAAAAATTCCTGATTTGGAATATTTTATCTTTGGGCCTCTTCATTGTTGTGTTTGGGCCTGGGCCAGCCGTTGCTCCCACAGCTGGGAGAGACGCGGCACAAAGTGAATGTGAAAGCCTGGCTGACAGCCAGGAAGATGTGGCAGACAGCCAGGAAGACATGGCAGACAGCCAGGAGGACGAGGCCACTGGTTCGCAGGATTCAGCAGACAGCCCAGGGGATTTGGCATGCAGTCCCTCAGACAGTCTTTCATCCTTGGATTCTTCTGAAGATCAATATATTGATCTGCGTAGCTGAAGAGCTATGCAAAGAATGGATCGATTGAAGGAGTATTACAAGTCATCAGAGTAGCACCTGGGCTGGGTGTGGTTCTTATAATGAGGGCTGGGTGTGGTTCCCTTAATGAGGGCTAAAGATATAAAAGGGAACAAAGGCACAAGGCAAACTGTGGCTGTTTATCTGTGTTATTTTGTGGTTCCTGCTCTGAAGTTTCTGTTCCGTGCCTTTGGAGTTTTCAACCCAGCTCTTTCAGACACATGGGAGGTGAAACCTCTGGGACTTGCTGTTTGCTCCAAAGATTCAAAAGGACTCCTGAAACGTCTTTGCTCATTCCAGGTTGTTTTTGTTTGTTTTTTCCTGTGTTTTTGTATGCGGCTGAAGTAAGCCTTGCACTCTCATTGTTTCCGGACACTAAGGACTGTTTTGAGTAACCCTTTTTTGTTTATTTAATACAAGTTTGCTGATTAGCAGAGCACGTGTGTGTTTGATTTCTTTTCCTTGGACTGTTACGCATTGCCTGAGCCCAGTCAGGCAGAACATTCATGCATTTGTAACTATAATCAATAATCTATAGCTGATATATGTCTATGCAGATTCTCAGTCACCCCAGTCTTGGTTGTCTGAAAAAAATGTTTGTTTGTTTTTAAAAAAAAAGCAACTGGACTTTTTTAACCCATTTAATAAAAATCAACTTTGTTCCTAAGGAGGATTCAAAATTGCACAGATGAAAGCTATTGTAGGCTATCCATGGAGATTCTCAGTTATCCAGATCTGGTTGTCCCAAAGTTGCTTTATCCAATGGTAACTGGACTTGAAAACATTTCACTTTTCCTCTAAGAAGCTTCTTCATTCAAAGGCAGTTGATCCCAAATTGCATAGCTAAATGTCTTCTCAGTCATCTGGGACAAGGTTTTACCTTGAAGATGCTTCCCTTCGTATTCAAGAAGCTTCTTCAGTTTTCAGAGTTTTAGAACTGGGGATGGCTACTTTAATGAAAAGAAGGACCAGGGAAGACATGATAGCAGTGTTCCAATATCTCAGGGGTTGCCACAAAGAAGAAGGAGTCAGGCTATTCCCCAAAGCACTTGAAGGCAGGACAGGAAGCAATGGGTAGAAACCAAACAAGGAGAGAAGCAACCTAGAACTAAATTTCCTGACAATTAGAACAATTGATCAGTGGAACAGTTGCCTCCAGAAGTTGTGAATGCTCCAACACTGGAAGTTTTGAAGAAGATGTTGGATAACCATTTGTCTCAAGTAGTATAGGGTTTCCTGCCTAAGCAGGGGGTTGGACTAGAAGACCTCCAAGGTCCCTTCCAACTCTGTTGTTGTTGTTGTTGTTGTTGTTGATGATGATGGTGTTGTTGTTGCTGCTGCTACTTCTGCTGCTGCTGTTTTTGTTGTTGTTGTTGTTATTATTATTATTATTATTATTATTATTATTATTATTATTATTTGAAATGCCTTCAGAGGAAAACAGAGTCCAGTTGCCTTTAAAAAAAAAACATCTTAGAGAGCTTTGTTGTTTTATTTAAGTAGTTATTTCTAGCATTTCAGATTCCGACAAAAATGAATTATTTTAAGTTTTGGTCATAAATCAAATGGCTGTAACTTTTTGCTTGTATCCTTAAGATTTTTTATTAATATTGATTGTTTCCTGATTGCTTATCTGTATCCTGTGACAATCATTAAGTGTTTTACCGCATGATTCTTGACAAATGTATATTTTCTTTTATGCACCAAAGACAAATTCCTTGTGTTTCCAATCACACTTGGCCAATAGAGAATTCTATTCTGTTCTGCTCTGCTCTGCTCTATTCTATTATTTTTTCTATTCTATTGTCTATTCTACTTTTTATTCCATTCCATTCCATTCTATTCCCAACTATTTATTTATTTATTTATTCGATTTTTATGCCGCCCTTCTCCTTAGACTCAGGGCGGCTTACAACATGTTAGCAATAGCACTTTTGAACAGAGCCAGCCTATTTGTTCTACCATTCTTTGCATTATCCCAGAGTTAGGGAAAAAAATGATTTGTCCATCTGAAGAAGGAGGTTAACTTGGAAACTTTTTAATGTTACCTTTTGCATACCACACATGAAAACCAAAGTTTGTTTGCCTTCAAAGCAGGAATGTTGTGCAGGAATAGGTAGAGAAGAGGGTCAAGAGAAACAAGTTGTCACCTAGGAAATTGACAACTTGCCCCTTTGCATTGTTACCCATGTAAAGTAGGTTCAAGGGATAAAACAAATACCTGAACAACTATCAGAGCAAGGTCTCCTGCAACCAATGGCCCAGAACAGAAGTAAGCCTCCCTAATGGCTTTCTTAAGCATTTGGAGATGCTGGCTCAGGCGTTTTCTTCACCTAATCTATTTTAAGTTGAGAACTAGGAAACAACTAACCGCAAAAGCTGACTCATGCCAATTCTCACCGTAAGCAGAAAATCTAACCCATGTTATCAAAAATAAGACGATTGGCAATCAACATCATTACCGGTCAGCACTTATTATGAATAGAATAGAATTGAATAGAATGGAATGGAATGGAATTAGAATAAAAAAGAATAGAAAAGAATAGAATTAGAATAGAATAGAATAGAATTAGAAAAGAATAGAATGGAATAGAATAGAATAGAATAGAATTAGAATAGAAAAGAATAGAATAGAATTAGAATAGAATTAGAATAGAAAAGAATAGAATAGAACAGAATAAAATAGAATTAGAATAGAAAAGAATAGAAAAGAATATAATTAGAATAGAAAAGAATAGAATAGAATAGAATTAGAATAGAATAGAATAGAATAGAATAGAATTTTATTGGACAAGTATGTTTGGACACATAAGGAATTTCTCTTGGTGCATATGCTCTCAGTGTATATAAAAGAAAAGGTATGTTTGTCAAGAATCATAAGGTACAACACTTAATGATGGTCTGGGTACAAATAAGCAATCAAATCGTATTAGGAACCAGTCAATATAAATCATAAGGATACAAGCTACAAGTTACAGTCATACAGTCATAAATAGAAGGAGATAGGTGATAGGAACAGTCAGAAGACTAATAGTAATAGTGGTGCAGTCTTAGTGAATAGTTTGACAGTGGTGAGGAAATTATTTGTTTAGCTAAGTGATGGCATTCGGAGAAAAAACTGTTCTTGTGTCTAGTTGTCTTGGTGTGCAGTGGTCTGTAGTGTCATTTTAAGGGTAGGAGTTGAAACAATTTGTGTCCAGGATGTGAGGGGTCAGTAAATATTTTCCCTGCCCTCTTTTTGACTTGTGCAGTATACAGGTCCTCAATGGAAGGCAGGTTGGCAGCTATTGTTCTTTCTGCAGTTCTGATTCTTCTCTGAAGTCTGTGTCGGTCTTGTTAGGTTGCAGAACCAAACCAGATAGTTATAGAGGTGCAGATGACAGACTCAATGATTCCTCTGTAGAACTGTATCAACAGCTCCTTGGGCAGTTTGAGCTTTCTGAGTTGGTGCAAAAAGAACATACTACTATAAAAGGGTTGATGGCCCCCCTCTTTACAAGGGCAGATCTTTGCATCCTGTCCTCAGAACTATCCATGGGGATTCTGAGTCATCCAGGTCATGGTTGTCCCAAAGGTGCTTTTTCCAAGAGGCAAGTGTACTTTCTTGAAAATGAGAAGTTAAAAATATTCAAAGAAAAACCAGAAAGTCTAGTTGCCTCTTTAAATAAATCTTATGGATCTATCCAGTTGTTTGTTTGTTTGTTTGTTTGTCTGTCTATCTATCTATCTATCTATCTATCTATCTATCTATCTATCTATCTATCTATCTATCTATTTTGTCCAATACACAATGAGGGTTTTATTGGGTATATATCTATATACACATAGTGAAATACATGATGTAGGTTATAGAGGAGATACTCATAGTAAAATATATCTAAGAAATAATAGAAAAGAAGATATAGTAATACAACATATCAATGAAAGAATAGAAGAAGAGATATAGGAATAGAAGAAAGGTATAGGAGATATAGGAGAGCAATGGGACAGGGGACCGAAGGCACTCTAGTGCACTTGTACTCGCCCCTTACTGACCTCTTAGGAATCTGGATAGGTCAACCGTAGATAATCTAAGGGTAAAGTGTTCGGGGTTTGGGGATGACACTATGGAGTCCGGTAATGAGTTCCACGCTTCAACAACTCGGTTACTGAAGTCATATTTTTTACAGTCAAGTTTGGAGCGGTTAATATTAAGTTTAAATCTGTTGTGTGCTCTTGTGTTGTCGTGGTTGAAGCTTAAGTAGGCGCCGACAGGCAGGACGTTGCAGCATATGATCTTGTGGGCAATACTTAGATCTTGTTTAAGGCGTCTTAGTTCTAAGCTTTCTAGGCCCAGGATTGAAAGTCTAGTCTCGTAGGGTATTCTATTTCGAGTGGAGGAGTGAAGGGCTCTTCTGGTGAAGTATCTTTGGACATTTTCAAGGGTGTTAATGTCTGAGATGCGATATGGGTTCCCAACAGATGAGCTGTATTCGAGGATGGGTCTGGCAAAAGTTTTGTAAGCTCTGGTAAGTAGTGTTGTCTTTTCATCCAAGTGTCAATTCTGTCACTTTTCCAATGGAGTTGTGAATTCTATGAGAAAGCACAAGAGTAGAGAACACAAGGTATGGTGGAACAGTGGTAAGGTCATGGTAGGTAGGGAAAATCACCCCTGGTGCATGTAGAAATGCAACAGAGATGTCAAGTCTAAAGTTTATAATCTCCTTTGGGCTCAGGAGACAGTGGGAAACTGGAAGCCTTGGCGACAGTTGGGAGGTCACCATAAAATCTCAGAACAATGAAATCAAGGCAATTGGCTTCCATTCATCTGCCAAGAAAATTATATGAATTCAAGTTGTAGGAAACTTCGCTTTTACTTTAATCTCCTTTGAGAGGCTGAGTTGACGGACGCCTTTCATAGAAAAAGAGCCTCATCTTTACAGATTTATCATTCTTTTCAAGATTGCTTGGTTGTCTTCCATTTGGTCTTGGAGAATTGTCTTTCCTTATAATTTTAGGATTATAAGCTGCCAATTTGATGGGCTCTCTCACCGACAATCCTCCTGCTTTGATGGTCAGATTAGAAAGAAAAAAAGAAGAAATTATCCTGCTGCAATGACAGGAAAAAAATTATCCGGGGTGTTATTTCCTGATAACTTTGTTGTTTTCCTAGATCAGATGACAGTCAGAATTTAGAGTGGGTGTCAAATGATGGGTTTTAAAGCTTTTTTTTTCCTTTTTCCACAAGGCGTTAAAACCTTTTAGAAATTATCTTGGACATTCTTCAAAGATTTTTTTTTTATAATGTATAGAGCACTGGTGAGGCCCCAGGGGAAGAGCCTTCTCTGTGGTGGCCCCGGCCCTCTGGAACCAGCTCCCCCCAGAGATTAGAACTGCCCCCACCCTCCCTGTCTTTTGTAAACTACTCAAGACTCATTTATACCACCAGGCATGGGGGAGTTGAGATAGCTCTTCCCCCTAGGCCATTACAAGTCATGCATGGTATGTTTGTGTGTATGTTTGGTTTTCTAATAGGGGTTTTTAGTTGTTTTTTATTATTGGATTGTACATGTTGTGTTTATTATTGTTATTAGCCGCCCCGAGGCTGGGGAGAGGGGCGGCATACAAATCCAATAAATTATTATTATTATTATTATTATTATTATTATTATTATTATTATTATTATTATTAAATTATTATTTGGAATACTGTGTCCAGTTCTGGACACCTCACCCACAAAAAGAGATTGATTAAATTGAACGGGTCCAAAGACGGACTTCAAAAATGGTAGAAGGTCTTGAGCATAAAGGTGGGACATGGATAGTCTAAGGGTAAAGTGTTGGGGGTTAGGGGATGATACTACGGAATCCAGTAATGAGTTCCACGCGTCGACAACCCAATTACTAAAGTCGTATTTTTTACAGTCATGTTTGGAGCGGTTAATATTAAGCTTGAATCTGCTGTGTGCTCTTGTGTTGTTGTGGTTGAAGCTGAAGTAGGACATTGCAGCATATGATCTTTTGGGCAATACTTTGATCATGTTTAAGGCGTCGTAGTTCTAAGCTTTCAAGACCCAGGATTGTAAGTCTAGTTTCGTAGGGAATTCTGTTTCGGGTATAAAGTGTTTTACCTTATGATTCTTGACAAATGTATCTTGTCTTTTATGTACACTGAGAGCATATGCACCAAGACAAATTCCTTGTGTGTCCAATCACACTTGGACAATAAAGAATAAAGAATTCTAATTCTAAAAAAAGTTGAGGGAGGAACTTCAACAAAAAAAACCCCACTAATAAAACTCCCTGGATATACAACATCCCTGGATATACAGACAATAAATAGCCCAGTAGGTCTTTCTCTCTCTTTTATTTCTTTTTTGTCAGCTTGCCAGGATTGTTATTAATATGGTTAATGAATAATCAAATTAAGCTGAAAATGCATACAATTTTTGAAAAACAAAACAAAAACCTAATCCCAGAACAATTATTGGTGAAAACAGCCCATTAAAATGACGCTGCTGATATTTTATGACTTAGCAGTTTGCTTTTGTGGGGGTTTTTTCGCATGATGTTTGCATCTAAATAGTTTTAATTGACTACCAAGGTTTGCATAAGCAAATGTAGAAATAAACATTTGGCGCTCACTGATAATGGCTTTGCTTGCATACAAAATATGCCATTAGCGCTATCCAGGTGTGAAATAAATTTTGAGAATCAAGTTATAATTGTGTTGTGGGGGGAAGGACAGGTTTCTTCTCCTTTCCTTCCTACAGGGAACTTTAAAAAAAAATGTTTGTCTTTCTTGTGGACCGGTAGTGGGTTTCATTCAATTAATCAAAATTTCTGCTATCGGTTCTCTAAACTACTCAAAATTTCCATTACCGGTTCTCCGCACTACTCAAAATTTCTGCTACCTGTTCTCTGAACTACTCAAAATTTCTACTACCGGTTCTCTGCACTACTCAAAATCTCCACTACCAGTTCTCTGAACTACTCAAAATTTCCACTACCGGTTCTCTGCACTACTCAAAATTTCCACTACCGGTTCTCTGGACTACTCAAAATTTCCACTACTGGTTCTCTGAACTACTCAAAATTTCCACTACCGGTTCTCTGCACTACTCAAAATTTCCACTACCGGTTCTCTGAACTACTCAAAATTTCTGCTACCAGTTCTCTGAACTACTCAACATTTCTGCTACCAGTTCTCTGAAGTACTCAAAATTTCCACTACCGGTTCTCTGAAGTACTCAAAATTTCCACTACTGGTTCTCTGAACTACTCAAAATTTCTGCAACCAGTTTTGTAGAACTAGTCAGAACCTGCTGAATCACACCTTTGGTACGACTACATTTTCCATAGAAGTTTGAATGAATGAATACTGGACTTTTGGATGCTTCCTAATGTTGTGTATTCAACACAAGTGCAGCTTCTCCTTTGCTATTCGGGAAAGGAGATTGCCTTCTTTTTCCCCAGGCCGAGGATGGGAATCCCTACTTTCTAATCATTTTCAAAGCATGCCCAGGTCTAACACATGTCTCCGGGAAGCAACATGAGTGTTAAACCACAAAGGAAAGATGATGGAAATGAGATAGAAATGAGGATGGGAAAAAAAGTAACAGCGTGAACAGGATCCAATTTTAAAAGGACACAGTAAGCTGTAGATAACATCTGTGCTTTGCTCTTTACAAACTAGATTTCCCAGTATTTTCTGAAACATTTCCTAAAGCTAACAATTATTTTGGTCCTCCCTTCCAGATTCACTATTATTTAAGTTGCCACCTGATTGGTTGTTATGAGTCCAACCCCGCACATATGTGCTAATCGTTCCCAACTCTAGATGGTGAACTTGAAAGTGGGTTGTTCTATCCCAGGGGTTGTCAACCTTAAACACCCAAAGAGCCACAAAGTTCCTAACTGGAAGGTTGCCCCTACCCCTGCTTCAGTTCTGGAAGTCTGGTGAGGCCCATAGGAAGAGCCTTCTCTGTGGCAGCCCCGGCCCTCTGGAATCAACTCCCCCCGGAAATCAGAACTGGCCCCACCCTCCTCGCCTTTCGTAAGTTGTTGAAAACTCACTTGTGCCGCCAGGCATGGGGAAATTGACACCTCCCGTAACTACTTGGTTTATGTATGGTTTGATTGGGTTGTGCAATTATTTTATTATAAGGGGTTTTAAATTGTGTTTTTAAACATTGGATTTGTAGATTGTTTATGATTGTTGTGAGCCGCCCTGAGTTTTCGGAGAAGGGCAGCATACAAATCTAATAAATTATTATTATTATTATTATTATTATTATTATTATTATTATTATTATTATTATTATTTCCAGTTCTGCCAGCATAAAGTCTCCTCTTGGTGTGACATCCTTTTCTTTCTGCCGACCGGAAGTCCATTTCCCCTACCATAGAGTCTCCTCCTAGAGTGGTGTCTTTTTTCCTCTGCTTCAGTTTGTCCTAACTAAAAACCCTATCAATTGTGGGGCCGACTGGCGACAGGGAGTCACAGCAGAGGGATGAACAAGCCAAATGTGGCTCCAGAGCCGTGGGTTGCCCACCCCTATTCTATAATGAGGTACCTTGGATGGATGTTCAAATCCAATTTATTATTATTATTTATTTATCAATTGGATTTCTATGCTGCCTTCTCCGAAGACTCGGGGTGGGTTAAAACATATAAAAACCTGTAAATTACAATAAAAATCAATCCAATTAAATTAAAAATTGCAATAACTATTTAAAATTCCAAGCTATATTAAAAATCAATTGTATTCATTCGTACAACAACCATAAAATCATTCAGTTAAAGAGTTCAACATGGAAAGATAGAAACATAGAAGATTGATGGGAGAAAAAGACCTCATGGTCCATCGAGTCTGCCCTTATACTATTTCCTGTATTTCATCTTAGGATGGGTATATGTTTATCCCAGGCATGTTTACATTCAGTTACTGTGGATTTACCAACCACGTCTGCTGGAAGTTTGTTCCAAGGATCTACTACTCCTTCAGTAAAATAATATTTTCTCATGTTGCTTTTGATCTTTCCCCCAACTAACTTCAGATTGTGTTCACTTTCCTATTAAAAACACTTCGCTCCTGGACTTTATTTAACCCTTTGACATATTTAAATGTTTCGATCATGTCCCCCCTTTTCCTTCTGTCCTCCAGACTATACAGATTGAGTTCATGAAGTCTTTCCTGATACATTTTATGCTTAAGACCTTCCACCATTCTTGTAGCCCGTCTTTGGATATGTTCAATTTTGTCAATATCTTTTTGTAGGTGAGGTCTCCAGAACTGAACACAGTATTATTCCAAATGTGGTCTCACCAGTGCTCTATATTACAATCTCCCTCTTAAGATCCAATCAACCTAAGCCTGGCAACATAAATGAGTCTTGAGACTCTTGCGGAAGGCGAGAAGAGTGGGGGCAGTGCAAATCTCTGGGGGGAGCTGGTTCCAGAGGGCTGGGCCTTCCACAGAGAAGGCTCTTCCCCTAGGTCCTGCCAAGCAACATTGTCTAGTTGACAGGACCTGGAGAAGGCCGACTCTGTGAGACCTAATTGGTCTCTGGGATTCATACGGCAGGAATGTTTCATATATGTTTCCTTCACAAACATAATCCTTCACAAACCCCAATCAGTTGATAATCTTTGTATAAACAAAATGATTATTTTTTCCAGCATGGAAGAAAATCAACTTTTGCAGATTTTTGTGTGGCCCAGTAATGAAATAATTGCAAAACAGTCCATGAATTGACAGTTGATTTTTTTTTCATAATTCCATCCCACCAAATTTACAATTCCAGCTAAACACATGTCCTTCAAACCTAGGTGATTTATTCACATAATCTATCAGTCAACTCAAATGTTGATTAGGTAATGTTCACCTTCATCAAGGTTTCCCTTACATCCTGAAATTCTTAATAATCTTTAATGTGTGTGTTACAGCTTTCCCTAATTAGTATCTAGCTTTAAGTTACAACAAAATACACCAGTTATAGAAGTTGGAGAATTAAATAAACATTGAAATTAGGGTGCAATTTAGGGTGCAATATAATTCCAATTCTCTGCATTTTCTTAGGAGATATCCTATTTAGTGTTCGGGTTCGGCAAGTTTGGACGAACTTTACGCAAAATTCGGCCGAACCTGAACCGAACCCGAACTCGAACTCGAATGGGGAATCCCACCAAGAGATTCCGCGGGTGGAGCTTTGATGTCACGTATACCGGCAGGTTGCTAAGGATGCCAAGGTTATCACTTCCTGGATTCCATGGAATCCAGGAAGTGATCACCTTGGCATCCTTAGCAACCTGCCGGTGACGTCAAAGCTCCGAATGCCGAACATGACCCCGAACTTTGCCCGAAGAATTGTGAGTTAGGTTTGCCCATCACTAATCCTATTCCATACTGATGTAGATACATTATATGCTTTTCCTGCCTGTATAATATTGAGAATTTTTAAGAGAAAGTCTGGTAAAATTAAAGGATAACATAGTAATATCAGACCATGTGTTGGGATTATTGAATTTGATTTCATGTTGTATGCATTCTGCTATTCTCTTTTCTAACGTTCATATCTTGAGAGAAAGCGATTAAACAATTGGTATTTCAGTCCAGGAAATCAAAGTCTTGCAATATTTATATAATCTCAAAATAGATGACATCCCATGCCATCCTTTAATCCCATTTTCTGGGTGTTTTCTCCCCGCCCTGCCAGACACTGCATAGTTCAATAAAGAGAAAAACCAATTATATTGGTAGAGTGACTTCATTAATGGGATACTGATCTGAGTTATTGACAAGCCTGGTGTTTTTAATATGATCCAATATATTAAATTGACATGGAAAGAAAACAGAATGACAGAATCTATCTGCAGCTTAATTGGCAGGGAAGCAATCTCCAAAGTTTTTTTTTTTTCCCTCCTCCTTCTCTAATGCATTTTTATTACTGGCTGAATGATTTCAGTAAATAAGATATAACTGTGCTGTGAACAAAAATGAGTTTAAATTAGAATGAAATACATATTTTTTTCTGATGGTTTCTCTGTAGCTGCATGTTAAATTTGTTTTATTGGTTTTAAACTTTTTATTGTTACTATTTATGTATAAACAAACAAATAAAATTTGATAATCACACAAACCACACTAACACCTGGTCTTCAAAACACTAACCCTAACCAACCCTAAGCCTGGGGGAGTGGGGGATTCTGGATTTTTCAGTGAAATGATGGTGAGAAGACTTATACTCACCATTGGATTATAATTCACCATCAAAGTTTCCTTTCTGTAATTCAGGATACTGCTTATAAGCGCTATACTGTACTCTTAGAGCTCAAAGCATTGTTAGAGACAACACACACAAGCAATAGGTGGAAACTAATCAAGGAGAGAAGCAATTTAGAACCAAGAAATTTCCTGGCAGTGAGAACAACCAATCAGTGGAACAGCTTGCCTCTAGAAGTTGTGAATGCTCCAACACTGGACATTTTTAAGAAGATGTTGGATAACCATTTGTCTGAAGTAGTGTAGGGTTTCCTATCTAAGCAGGGGGTTGGACTAGAAGACCTCCAAGGTCCCTTTCAACTCTGTTGTTATTGTTGTTGTTGTTGTTGTTGTTATTATTATTATTATTATTATTATTATTATTACACCCACTGTGGCTGCATGTTAAATTTGGTAGCAGACAAGTCACACATTAGCAAGTGGTCTTCAAAATCCTAACTCTGCTCCTAACCTTTTAAAGCTTCACTCTATTTTATTTATTTTATTTGTCATACAAATATAGTATTGTATTGAAGTATGTTTAACATAATATAAGTATAAAGTAGAGGTAAAAAAAATTAAAAAGACATTAGGACAGGAACGGTAGGCACAAAGGAAAAAGGGAGAGGTCTATTGTAGACAACCTAAGGTTGAATCTCAAGATCTCAAGAAGACTACTCAAAGCGTGGAACTCATTACCAGACTCCATAGTGTCATCCCCTAAACCCCAACATTTTACCCTTAGACTATCCACGGTTGACCTCTCCAGATTCCTAGGAGGTCAGTAAGGGGCGTGCATAAGTGCACTAGCATGCCTTCCGTCCCCTGTCCTATTGTCTCTTCTATCTTTTTCTTCTATCACTATATCTCTATCTCTTCTTCTACTACTCTTCCTATGTTTTATATTATTCCTACATCTTCTCCTTTATTCTTCCATTGATTGATGTACTATGTGTATATCCCCCTGTGATCTCGTTGTGTTTTGGAATAGATAGATAGATTAGATAGATAGATAGATAGATAGATAGATAGATAGATAGATAGATAGATAGATAGATAGATAGATAAGGTAGGTAGGTAGGTAGGTAGGTAGACAGACAGACATTTGATATCAAACTATATCGCTGTCTGGTTTGGGGTTGGCAGTGCCTCAGATAGAAAGCCCCTACAGAGAGTGATGAGGACAGCCGAGATTATAGGAAGCTTCCTTCCTGTTATTTGGGATACTGTTCATAAGTGCTATGTGCATAGAGCTGAAAGCATTGTTAGAGACCCCACACACCCAGTTCACAGTCTGTTTCTGTTGCTCCCCTCTGGGAGGAGGTTTCCAAATATTTCTAGCAGGACTACTAGATTATGTAACATCTTTGTTTCTTAGGCTATTTCTCTTGTAAACGTGCAGGATTCTTTCCTCTGCCATATGTATGTACATATTTGAATTAGACTGTGATGTTTGTCTGTGTCACATATGTGTGCATGTATGTGGGTATATGCATAATGGTTATCCTTTGAGAGCTGAATGCAAGGAAATTTCATTGTATGCTGATTAGTGTACATTTAAAGGGAAAATACTATACTCCAGTATACTATACCAGGTGTAGGTAAAGTTGACTTTTCTATGGCATGTGGACTTCAACTCCCAGAATTCCTGAGCTTGCATGATTGGCTCAGGAATTCTGGGAGTTGTAGTCCACAAGTCATAGAAGAGCCAACTTTGCCTACCCTTTTACTATACAATACCATACCATACCATATCGTACCGTACCGTACCATACCATACCATACCATACCACATTCCTATTCCTATTCTTATTCCTACTCCTACTTCTATTTCCATTCCACCCCACCCCACTCCATTCAATTTCATTTTTTATTTTATTTTTCAATGAGTAGTGGCCTAACCAAGCAATCAATGCTGTTTAATTTATTTATTGACTCTGCTGAATGACAGCTGAAGGGGAAAAATACCTATGGCATTCATTCCCAAGTAGAAATATTTATATGATGTGACAGTTGACACTTCCTATAGGAACCTCATCTACTTTCTTAGAAGAATAGTTGATCTCCAGAAATCCTATTGAGGTAGCGTAGACTTCATATTTTCTTCAGTCACTCAGCTCATTATTTTAACGAAGCTTAGTGAAGCTTAAAGAACATTTGTTTCAAGAGGGTATTCAGCACATTTTTATAGATATTTTTCATTCCCTGTTTATCTAGGTAAGTCAACCATGAATCAAGAATAAATTCAAGCAAAGATAAATATGAAGTTTCAAGTACATTTAATAATAATTTACTTTCAGGGAGGGCAATTTAGGTGTCTTTCTTGATGGATTGCATTGTGGAGCGTTGGAGGTACATTCCAGGAGATGATTTGAATCAAAACTCTTTGTGATATGCTTTGCATTCTGTTCAGAAATTAATGAGGAACATCTAAAGAAAGGAACTAGACTACGGAAAGTGATGTGATTCTTTTCATCTGTTTAGTGACAGTGATTAGAGACCCAAACAGTTTGTATTTACACACCATCCAAAGCCCTTTCTTTCTCTTTCCTATTTATTGGTTATTCGGTGAAATCCCATTTTGAGGGGAAGATTTACAATCCTAGGGGAAAGAAACCGTTGAAATATGCAGCAGAATAAACAGGCAACAGTAAAAACACAGATTAAAGATGGAGAAATAGATAATGGCAGGAGAGGCTATAATGACAGTTTCGGAAGGTGAGGAATCCTAGTTTAGAAATGATAACAAGGTAAATTCCAGGAAAGTTTTAAAGAAAGTAGACGCTACAGATCTTTTTTTTTTAAATTCTCAGTGAGTCAATATTTATGAGAAAGGGACACACAGAGAGACAGAGTCAAAAATTTAGGATCCTCCCTCTCCAAATATTCATCTTCAAGAACAGCTAACTACAACAGTAGACACCAACCAATAATTCGCGGACCACTGGTAGTCCATGAGAAAACTTGGTCCACAGAAAAATTATTTGCATTTTTTTAATAATATTGCACTAAATACTATTTTTTTTTAAAAAAAAACCTCATATTAGTGGTCTGTGGGATTTAAAATTATGAATTTAATGGTCCCTGAGGTCTGAAAGGTTGGTGATCCCTGATCTAGGGCATCTTGTTACTAATTATAAGAGGAAAAAAATTAAATTGAATACAGTAATGCATTAACCAAATGGGAGAAATATCACAGTTGCTCTTTGAGACCAGTTCTGGATATTTCTACACTTTAAATTCCTAATAGGTGCAATGACTTCCAAAGAAAGTTATCCTTCATGGAGATGAGAGAAAGGTGCTACTTACATTTTTGTAAGTACTTTCAAGAATAACATAGATAAATATAGATAAATAAATAACACAGAACAGATTCCCTGACCTTGTCAAAGCGAATACTGAAGAAGGCATGGTGGCCTAGTAGTTAAGATGTTGGAAGAGACCTTGGAGGTCTACTAGTTCAACCACCTCCTCAAGCAGGTCTCCTATAACATTTCAGGAAAATGGTTGTCTTCTTCTTAGAAATCTCCAGTGATGTTATACTCACAATTTCTGGAGGCAAGTTGTTCCATTGATTAATTGGAAATTTCTCCTTAGTTCTAAGTTGCTTCTCTCCTTATTGAGATTCCACCCCTTGCTTCTTGTCCTTTGTGCTTTGCTGGACTCTTTGTGACAACCCCTGAGATATCAAAACACTGCTATCATGTCCTTCTTTTCATTAAACTAGTCATACCCAGTTCCTGCAACCATATGTTGTAGCCTTCAGTCACCCACTCATTTTGTTTTCACAAGGTTGTTTCCTAAACAAAGGTTTAATTTTGAAAGCTGTGATATATATACATGTTTTTTTGCTGAATTTGAAAATTAAGGGAGACTAGGATAGATATATTTCGGCCTTTTTTTGGCCTCATAAGCTAACCATACTCTCACTGGGACTTGAACCTGCAACCTTTGCCTTGTAAGGCAGAGAATTAACCTCTAGGCTACAGTATCCAATACCTTCAGCTCTGCACCAGGGAAGGGTTACATATTTTTGTGTCGAATCACCCTGGTGTATTGAAGGAACATCAAAGCTCCTTTTTTGCCTCTCGGCCCAACCCAGGACCATTTCCAAGGCAGTTAATTTTATTGATAGCCGACAATTCTATCTGTATGTGTCACATGTTTTTTGCTGAATATGAAAAATTAAGGGAGACTAGGATAGATCTATTTCAGCCTTATTTTGGCCTCATCAGCTAGCCATACCCTCACTGGGACTTGAATCTGCAACCTTTGCCTTGTAAGGCAGAGAATTAACCTCTAGGCTACAGTATCCAATCCCTTCAGCTCTGCACCAGGGAAGGGTTATTTGGATGTAAAACCAGGGGCTTTTTAACTGGCAAACTAGGTTCTCACTGATGCATATAAACTAACATGAAATGCTTGAAAGCTTTCTTCCATGACACAGCTGAAGAGACATGTCAACTCTGCATTGTTTCAGTACATAAGAGTCACCAATAGAGATAGGCAGCTATGGAAACTGAGTAAATGAAAATATATATATACCAACAAAGAGGATCAGAAATGTGTTCTCTGATTTAATTGGCCTCAGTGTGCTATGCACAGAATCAGATGGTGAACCAATGCAGCTACACAGATTCCTTGACCTTGTCAAAGCAAATACAGTGATACCTCGCCTTACGAACCCCTCGTCATATGAACTTTTCGAGATATGAACCCGGGGTTTAAGATTTTTTTTGCCTCTTCTTCTGAACTATTTTCACCTTACGAACCCAAGCCACCGTCACTGGGATGCCCCACCTCCGGACTTTCATTGACATCCGGAGGCTCCCCTCGCTGGGAAACCCCAACTCCGGATTTCCGTTGCCAGCGAAGTGCCTGTTTTTGCACTGCTGGGATTCCCCTGAGGCTCCCCTCTCCTTGAAATTGCAGCATCACAAAAACACAGAAGTCCGGAGGTGGGGTTTTGAGGACTTCCGTGTTTTTGTGATGCTGCAATTTCGCTGAGAAACCTCACCTCCGGACTTTCGTTGCCAGCGAACCCCCCATTTTTGCACTGCTGGGATTCCCTTGCTGGGATTCCCCCTGCAGCATCGCCAAAACACAGAAGTCCAGAGGTGGGGTTTCCCATGGAGGGGAGCCTCAGGGAAATCCCAGCAGTGCAAAAATGGGCGCTTCGGCTGGCAAAAGGGGTGAATTTTGGGCTTGCACGCATTCATCGCTTTTCTATTGATTCCTATGGGAAACATTGTTTCGTCTTACAAACTTTTCACCTTATGAACCTCATCCTGGAACCGATTAAGTTTGTAAGACAAGGTAACACTGTACTGAAGAAGGCATGGTGGCCTAGTAGTTAAGATGCTGGGTTTGTTAGCCAGAAGGTCAGCTGTTCGAGACCCAAGTACTTTGTGATGGTGTGAGCCCCCATTACTTGCCTCAGCTCCTGCCAACCTAGCACGTCAAAAGAATGCAAAAGGAAGTATATAAATAGGTACCATTTTGGTAGGAAAGTAACAGCATTCCATATGTCACAGGATCACCCAAAGTGTTTTCAGACAACGTTGCCTTTCTTGGCTAAGAAATAGAGACTCCCCCTAAAGTCAGATATGATTGGGAAGGGGAAATCAATCTAGAATTTTATTGGCCTATTCAACCTTCCCCCGAGTTGCTTAAATTAGAAAAATGTAATGTTGCTTAAATTAGAAAAATGTAATGTTTCGTATTTATGTGTGTGTTTTTAGAAAGAATGGAAGAAAAAAGAAATCTTCTCAAAGTGTAGCATTCTTTCTAGAATCAAAAAGTCTATAAATACACACCTTTTTTTTTTAAAAAAAACCCTGGTTTCCTATTAGATGTGAAAAATGCATAAAGCTCCTTCTGCGAAAGAGAAAGCAACCAGTTTTGAAAAGAAAAACTAGGATGTTTTTGCTCAAAATCTTAATTACAGGATTTTTCATGGGTTTGTGTGTGGGGGGGAGGAATCTTATTCTGAGGGGGGGAAATTGCCTCAGAATAATTAAATCAGAGTCATTCTATCAATTCTAGCTCTCCATTCTTTATTATTCTTACATTAAATTTAGCTAACATTAACTTACTTACTTACTTACTTACTTACTATTTGTTTGTTGTTTGTTGGTTGGTTGGTTGGTTGGTTGGTTGGTTGGTTCGTTCATTCATTCATTCATTCATTTATTTCAACCCATTCATAAAATTGAGATTTTATTCTGAGAATCTTTTATTGAGATTTTGGAGACCTCACCTACAAAAAGATATTGATAAAATTGAACGGGTCTAAAGATGGGCTACAAAAATGGTGGAAGGTCTTAAGGATAAAACGTATCAGGAAAGACTTCATGAACTCCATCTGTAGAGTCTGGAGGACAGAAGGAAAAGGGGGGACATGATCAAAACATTTATATATGTTAAAGGGTTAAATGAATTTCAGGAGGGAAGTGTTTTTAATAGGAAAGCGAACACAAGAACAAGGGGGCACAATCTGAGGTTAGTTGGGAGAAAAATCAGAAGCAACGTGAGAAAATATTATTTTACTGAAAGAGTCGTAGATGCTTGGAACAAACTTCCAGCAGACGTGTTTGGAAAATCAATAGTAATTGAATTTAAACATGCCTTTCGTCCTTCTGAGGTCCATAAAATGAGGACCCAGATTGTTGGGAACAATATGCTGACTCTGTAAACCATTTAGAGAAGGTTGTAAATCACTGTAAAATGGTATATCTATGTCTAAGTGCTATTGCTATTTAGGATATTTTATTAAAGAAATCAATGAGGCTATTGGTTTGTCACCAATGAGGCATTTGCTGGCGTAGATTTGCTCTTGACAGCAAATGTAAGGGAGAGGATCAAAATCCCAAAGCATTATATAGTCCCAGCAGAAGATTATTACTAATAAAAATGGCATTATCTTTCTAGGATTTCAGCAAAAAGAAGGTTAATAAGGTTTGATTTATCCACCACAATGCCCTCTAGACATGACCTCAACTCTTCATATTCTGTCAAGAGAGCATCTATTCTTCTCCACAATTGCCTTGGACTCATAAATGATCTCAACAGGGATTGTTAATGCAGCCTATTGGCATGGTTGTCAGGAGACAGGGGTGTTCATGCATATATTTTGGGAGAACATAAGAACATAAGAAGAGCCATGCTGAATCAGGCCAAAGCCCATCGAGTCCAGCATTCTGTGACCCACATTAGCCCACCAATTGTCCATGGGGATCTTGAGGAGAAAGAGAAGGTAAAACCCTCCCTTTCCCTTGACCCCCAACAAATGGTACTCAAGGGAATCCTGCCTGCCTCAACCAACATAGAAGCGGCACTTGGACATCCATTTCAATAACCACCGATACACTTGGCATCCACGAATCTGTCTAATCCTGCCTTGAAGCTATCAAGGCTGACAGCTGTCACGACCTCTTCTGGAAGTGAATTCCATAAACCAACGACCCTCTGGGTGAAGAAATATTTCCCTTGATTTGTCCTCACTTTCTTACCTATGAGCTTTAGGGAGTGCCCCTCACCCTAGTATTGTGTGATAGAGAAATGATTTTTCCTTATCCACCTTTTCTATCCCATGCATGATTTTATACACTTCGATCAAGTCACCCCTTCAACGCTGTCTTTCAAGGCTGAAGAGAGTGCTCGGTAGTGCAGAAATTTTGGAAAGAGGTGCAAGACATGACCAATAGGATGTTAAATATAAAATGGGTGATTACAAAGGAGATGGCAGTATTAGTAATGAGGAGGGATATGGGTGAATTCAGAGAAATCAAGGAAGCAGCTATAGAAAGTACCCAAGCGGTAATAGTCTTGGGTTGGAAGAATGCAACAAAATGAACAATACAAAATCGGTACTGATACATGGTGGAACACAGTGAGATAGTGGAGATGAGGTATAGGCATCCTGTGTTCCTGACACTTGAGACTGACAGCAAAAGGGACGTAGCATCAGAGGCTGGAGAGCAACCAGGGCCTTCTGTACTTCCTGAGATGAGTGACTCAGGAGAAGAAGAAGAGCCTCTTCTGGATGCTAGAGTATGCAGGGCCTCTAAGAGGCATGAGTGGTTTGCTAGAAGGAGGTTCACTCATGAGTAGTATTGGCTATTGGTCCACACGACACCTCAATGCAGAGAACAACACAGTTCATTTCAGACATTCGAGTTTGGGCTCTCGTGTTCAACTTGTGTTTCAAAGAACACATTCTTGGCTTTCATAATCACCTCCAGCCTTCCAACCAGCTTCTGACATCTATGCTGTTGAAATCTTGCTCCAACCTGGTAATTATTGATGTTTTTTAATCTTCTTTCTGGGACTCTGGCCGGCTGATCAGACATTGCTAGATTTTATTATCCCATTTTTTATTCTTTAAAGGACTGAGACTTTTTGTAAATATTTAAAACCTTTATTATTTAATCTGTTGGTGTTCATCTGATTTCTGGAGGGCTCGGCGCTGAGACAGAACACTGTCCAAACCAGTTTTGACCATTTGGCAGAGAGACTTAGTCACAGGATTTGCTAAAATCAAGATATACTATGTTCATGGCATTCCCCCAGTCAACCAGACTTGGAGGTCTATTATAAGAAATTATAAGTTTCTCTGGCCTGATGTGCTCAACATAAATCCATGTTGGCTCCATTAGTTAGTGAATTAATATCTAATACATCATAGATATTATACTTCATAAACTGCTCAATGACCTTGCCCAGTGTCACTGTCAAACCTATAGACTGCTGGGTTTCTCTTCATCATCTTTTTGAAAATAGGAACAACATGAGTCCTTCTCCAGTCCTCTGGGATTTGTCTGTTCTCCAGAAGTTCTCAACAATTATAGACAATGGTTTTTGCAATTACCTCTGTGAGTTTGTTCAGTACCCTTGGGTGCAATTGACTTGGCCCTTGAGACTAACACATTTAGATTAGCCAGTAATTCCCTCCCTTGCTCTTTGCTTACCTTGAGTTTTAGTTCACTTCTCTCCACCGATCCGGTAGAGATGAGGGTCAACTGAGAGTTCATTCGCTTTCTGAGAGAACAGTAGCAAACTGGGAGTTAAGAAGTAGCATAAAATTATGTCCTACCCTTCCTTTCCTTTCCTTTCCTCCTTCCTTCTTTCTTTCCTTCCTTCTCTTCCCTTTCCTTTCTTCCTTCCTTTTTTCCTTCCTTCCTTCCTTCTTTCCTTCCATCCTTTCCTTCCTTTCCTTTCCTTCCTTCTTTCCTTCCTTTCCTTTCCTTTCCTTCCTTCCTTTCTTCTTTCCTTCCTTCCTTCCCTTTCCTTCCTTTCCTTTATTCCTTCTTTCCTTCTTTCCTTCCTTCCTTCCCTTTCCTTCCTTCCCTTTCCTTCCTTCCTTCCTTCTTTCCTTCCTTTCCTTTCCTTTCCTTCCTTCCTTCCTTCCTTCTTTCCTTCCATCCTTCCCTTTCCTTCCTTTCCTTCCTTCCTTCTTTCCTTCCTTTCCTTTCCTTCCTTCCTTCTTTCCTTCCTTCTCTTTCCTTCCTTTCCTTTCCTTTCCTTTATTCCTTCTTTCCTTCCTTCCTTCCTTCCCTTTCCTTCCTTTCCTTTCTTTCTTCCTTCTTTCCTTCCTTACTTCCCTTTCCTTCCCTCCTTCTTTCCTTTCTTCTTTCCTACCTTTTTTCCTTCTCTCTTCCCTTTCTCTTTCTTTCTTTTTCCTCCCTTGCTTCCTTGCTCCTTTCCTTTCCCTTCCTTTCTTCTCCCCTTCCCTTCCCTCCTCCCTTGATTAATTAGAATGTGAAAAAACAAAACTTTAGAAATACATATCTACACAATTCTATATTACAAATTATATTTGAAAGTATATGTCTGCTGTCAAACTATAATAATCCTATTTCTTCTGCTGCTATTTTCTTTTTACTTCCTACCTCCTGAAGCACTCAGATGAGTTCCTCCTTCTATGCTGTATCTCAAATGCATACGTACGGTAGCTAAACAAACTAGCCTGTTTAAATTCACCCTCTATAATGATATACATTACTTCAGAAAAGTTGACGCTAAATGCTTGATTATACTCCTGTGCCTGTGTACTGAATCTGTGCGTCCTATGACTTAAGTGTGATTTATTTATCACACATGTACAAACACAACTTGGGTTGGGAAAAACAAGCAACCTAGCCTCAACTGAAAACGGATTCTGCAGGTGAACGCTATGCAAGATTTGAAATAAATACAATTAATCCTATTTTTATTCCAGGAACATATAAATTAATTGAACTGAATGCCTGAATAAATAATCCTGAAATTCATATTTTCCTCTCAAAGTGTTGATATAGAAAAATAGAGACATAGAAGATTGACGACGGAAAAAGACCTCATGGTCCATCTAGTCTGCCCTTATGCTATTTCCTGTATTTTATCTTAAAATGGATATATGTTTATCCCAAGCATGTTTAAATTCAGTTTGTTCCAAGCATCTACTACTCTTTCAGTGAAATAATATTTTCTCACGCTGCTTCTGATCGTTCCCCCAACTGACTTCAGATTGTGTCCCCTTGTTCTTGTGTTCACTTTCCTATTAAAAACACTTCCCTCCTGAACCTTATTTAACCCCTTTAACATATTTAAATGTTTCAATCATGTCCCTCCTCCTACCGCTTTCATTTGTTGCTCCAATAAAAATGCTTGCTGGAAAAAAAATTAAAAACAACAACAAGACCCAAAACCCTTGTCCCATACTTAATGGTAGAGATAAAAACTAAACAGTGATATCACTTAGCTTATATAGAGTATGTGTCAAAGGTTTGAAGTGTTACACAAACATTATCTCTGTAATCTTTATAATGAGCCTGTAAGTAAACCTAATTTAATAATCCCTAGAGAAAAAAGGGTAAAAGGCTGTGATTTGGTTTCCTCTTGCTGTTGCAGTTGTGGTTCTCCAGCTAAGTGAAGTCGCCCCAAAAGAAACAAACAAGATTAGGAAGAAGTAGATTTTTTTTTCTCTACCTGCAGGTTTTTTTCTTGTTGACGAGGCAGTGTACATTACTCTGACTTTTTTCCTGCTGTTGTTCCTCCAGAGATTTCAGGATAAGGACCACCAGAACCTTTAGTCTAGACACTGGTGAATGGTCAGGGAGGACATAGAAACATAGAAGATTGATGGCAGAAAAAGACCAAATGGTCCATCTAGTCTGCCCTTGTACTATTTCCTGTATTTTATCTTAGGATGGATATTTGTTTGTTTGTTTGTTTGTTTGTTTGTTTGTTTGTTTGTTTGTTTGTTTGTTCGTTCATTCATTCATTTATTTATTTATTTATTTTATCCAATACAAATTGAAAGTTAAAGAGAATAAAAACATGTAGTAGTAAATATCAGAGAAAGGATAGAAGAAAAGAAATGAGAATAGAATACATCAATGAAGAATAGAGGAAAAGATATATGAATGGGAGAAAAGATATATAAAATATAGGAGAGACTATAGGACAGGGGACGGAAGGCACACTAGTGCACTTATGCTCGCCCCTTACTGACCTCTAAGGAATCTGGAGAGGTCAACCGTGGAAAGTCTAAGGGAAAAATGTTGGGGGTTGACACCACGGAGTCTGGCAATGAGCGGAGTATGGCAATGAGTTCCAAGCTTCAACAACTCGATTGCTGAAGTCATATTTTTTACAGTCAAGTTTGGGGCGGTTAATATTAAGTTTGATCCTGTTGCGTGCTCTTGTGTTATTGTGGTTGAAGCTGAAGTAGTTGTTGACAGGCAGGATGTTGCAGCATATGATCTTGTGGGCAATACTTAGATCATGTTTAAGGCATCGTAGTTCTAAGCTTTCTAGACCCAGGATTGTATATATGTTTATCCACTAAGATAAAATACAGGAAATAGTTTAAGGGCAGACTAGATGGCCCTTGAGGTCTTTTTCTGCCGTCGATCTTCCATGTTTCTATGACACTTTGAGATCCGTGCCTATCCCCGAAAATTTCTTGGCATTATTTGCAGTAGAGTTTACAAATGAGTGAGCTGCATTTCACAGGTATTTGCTCTTCTTTTACTTGAGTTCATCTTTTGATGAGTCAAACTGTTAGTTTATGTGACTATTGGTTCTAGTTTCTCTAGTCGCAACTAAATGTGCCTAGAGCAAAATTGTAGAAATATAATATAATGGTCAGGCTGAAACATCTAAGAGAATGAAAAAGGAAACAGTTTCAGTGAATTCAGCACCTACCTCGGTTTATTCCAAACAAATTGGTAGAACAGTTTGTTTATGAGAAATAAGTACAGTGGTACCTCTACCTACAAATGCCTCTACTTACACAATTTTCTAGATAAGAGCTGGGTGTTCAAGATTTTTTTGCCTTTTCTCAAGAACCATTTTCCACTTACAAACCCGAGCCTCCAAAACTGTAACTGGAAATGGCAGGGAGAAGCCTCCGTGGGGCCTCTCTAGGAATCTCCTGGGAGGAAACAAGGGTGGAAAAGACAGGGAGAAGCCTCTGTGGGGCCTCTCTAGGAATCTCCTGGGAGGAAACAAGGCTGGAAAAGACAGGGAGAAGCCTCTGTGGGGCCTCTCTAGGAATCTCCTGGGAGGAAACAGGGCCACAAAAGGTGAGGAGAAGCCTCTAGGAATCTCCTGGGAGGAAACAAGGCTGGAAAAGACAGGGAGAAGCCTCTGTGGGGCCTCTCTAGGAATCTCCTGGGAGGAAACAGGGCCAGAAAAGGTGAGGAGGAGCCTCTAGGAATCTCCTGGGAAGAAACAAGGCCGGAAAAGGTGGAGAAAAGCCTCTGTGGGGCCCTCTCTAGGAATCTCCTGGGAGGAAACAGGGCCAGAAAAGGTGAGGAGAAGCCTCTAGGAATCACCTGGGAGAAAACAAGGCTGGAAAAGGTGGAGAAAAGCCTCTGTGGGGCCTCTCTAGGAATCTCCTGGGAGGAAACAAGGCTGAAAAAGGCAGGGAAAAGCCTCCATGGGGCCTGTCTAGGAATCTCCTGGGAGGAAACAGGGCCTCCATCCTCCCTGTGGTTTCCCCAATATTTGCTTTTACATTGATGCCTATGGGAAAAAATGTTTCTTCTTTCAAATCTTTCTACTTAAGAATCTGGTCATGGAACAAATTAAGTTAGTATGTGGAGTTAGTAGTTAAAATGATGGTTATAAATCATTGCGGCTTAAACTGAGGCATTGTTCGACCAGACCAGACACAATATTTTGACAATTTTTGCAGTAGTTATTTTGAACTCCACTATCATTAAGTGAATTAAAGAGAGAAGTAACTTAGAATTAAGGAGAAAATTCCTGACTAAATGCTATTGCTATTTTTAATCATCTCTTAATTATTCCCCAAAGTTAAAAAAAAAAGGGGGGGGGGTCTTCAAGAAGTGTTGTCAGAGAATTCATGCATTTTGTCTCTGGGTCTTTACTTCAAAACCTGAAGTTAGATTTGATGGATATCACACAACTGTTACAGTTTCTTTGGAGTAAACCTATAAATATGATCTTAGCTTTAAGTATCCGACTGTAAACAGCCACGAAGGCATTCTTGGCTCAAAGCGGGCATTAATTTTACATATACTGTGCTTAAATAAATGTTGTAATATTGATATTGTGGCTTAAGTAGCCTAGCCTTTGTTTGGATCTAGTCTACAGAATGTGTAAAAGCACTGTTCTACTTTGGATGTTTCTCTGTAACATCATTTTATCTCTATAAGTATAGACACTATGACTGCACAGGTATCAAGGCAACTTTGTCTGGCTCAGAAATTAAGTGGAGTTGGCACAATTTGATGTTTGGATAGGATGCTACCAAGACATTTCAGATTGGTTGGTCAGATTGGCAAGAAGAAAGATGTTAGAGAAGAGGAACAAGTTTTACCTGTGAGACAGCGACTAAATTGAAAATGGACTTACAAATGATGGGCTACAATAAAGTTATGGGAAAAGTTGTTACCCTGGACATATAAAAGAAAGGGGCTGATATTTTAATAATTAAAAGGATTAGGCAAACAATGAATAAAAGGAGTGATCTGGATTTTTCTATATTGGACTAATTTTTTATATTGGACTTACAGAAAAAGACTTGTTAAAGCTTTGAAGTGAGATGGGACGAAGAAGAAAGGAAAAGAAATCCAGTTCCACAACATTATTTGAATTCACTAAATGTTCCATAACATAATTTAAATGTGCTAAGGATTAATATTGTTAGAAGTAAAAGGAAGGGATACATGGCTAGTTTATTTGATCTAGGTTAAAAGAGAACATTGCTGTCTCTGGTAACCTTTAATGAATTTTTGGTGACACCAGGACTAAAATGATGAAGCCTTGTAGATTTGTTTCTAAGTAAGAGATGATATATAGAAAATAGAGATCATACCATGTATAAACTGTATAGGCCCGGGGGAGATGTCTCAGTTCCTCCATGCCTGGCGGCCGAGGTGGGTTTTAAGAAGTTTACGAAAGACAAGGAGGGTGGGGGCAATTCTAATCTCCGGGGGGAGCTGGTTCCAAAGGGTTGGGGCCACCACAGAGAAGGCTCTTCCCCTGGGGCCCGCCAGATGACGTTGTTTAGTCGACGGGACCCGGAGAAGGCCAACTCTGTGGGACCTAACCGATCGCTGGGATTCGTGCGGCAGAAGGCGGTCTCGGAGATATTCTGGCCCGATGCCATATTCTGGCCCGGTTCCTCAGGAGGAGGTCTCCTTGAGAGAGGCTTGGGGCTAATTGGCCTTTCCCCTAGCCTATTTAAGGGATGGTGAGGAAGGCAGCAATTTGCAGGGAACAATGTTCATTTATATGCTTTCATGTTTTGAATTCAGAAAGTCTGCTCAGCTTTTGGCATTCTTCCTGCAAATTGATTCTGGGCATTTTGCCAGCCATTGTAAGCTTTCTGATATCTCCTGATTTATTATTTCATGGACTCGTGCTGGCTATGAATGAAGTTGAATTAACAGCTGGTGTTCAGCAAAGACTGCTTTACACTGTATTTCAGTTTGCTGACTACTAAGAAAGCTCATTAGTAGTCTTTAATTTAGCAAATGAAGGTTTGGACAGAATTGGTGTGTGTTGCATTCTTTATGGTTCATAACTGGGGCAAAAGTGACTAAAGGTGTTCTTATCCCCCTCCTGTTAAGTGCTTTGCAGGGCATTGCTTCTGATTTTGAACACAGATATAGTATCCTGGCAACTGCAGTTTCCCAAGTTGGCAAGAAATATTTGGTCACTGAGCCATTCGTGTTTGAGAGAAACAAGATGCTACTGAAATCTTTTGAATTCTTTAATTGCTCAGAAAAGCAGAAACTGGCAAGTTTCAGCAGTCTGTTAGAATTATCCTTTAATACTTGGGGATCTCTTGGGAAGAAGAAGTCATGTCACATCCATGCCACACTGAATGCAACATAATTGTGCTTTTTTTTTGTATTATTTGTAAGGTGCCTAGACTCGTTGTGAGAGAATAGGTGGCTCTATAAATTAAACAAACAAACAAACGAAGAAAGAAACAAACAAAAATAAATTTCTATGTTAAGCCAAGGGCTTTAGAAAGTGTTGTGTTTAGCTCTGGCCCAGCTCCTGCCCCAAGGACTGTGGATGTGGGGGAGACATCTACATGCCACAGGCCTGTTTTGCCCCCGGTGGAATCTGCTGATGAAGGGTCCTCTGACCAAGAAGACAGGAGTGACAGGGAGTGTTGTGGTTCCGTCTGAGGCCCCTCAGGGAACGGCTGATCTTCTGTCGGTTTCCAGCTCAGAGGGAGAGGCTGAGGAACAGGAGGTGCAGGCAGACGAGGAGGAGGAATCCCAGGCTGAAGAAGAGGGAGGACAGCCAGAGTCCCCCCAGAGGGAGCTCTCCCCAGCAAGCAGCCTGGATTCCTTAGAGGAAAATGCACAAGCCATAATTGATCTGCGACAGAGAAGAGCTACTCAGAGAAGGGATAAATTGGCTAAGTACTTTCAGCATTAAAGAGGCAACAGCTGGGTTTGGGTGTGGTGCTCTTTGGAAAGGCTAAAAGGCAGACTCACCCTTCCTGGCTTGTGGAGTTTTATCTTTGAGAGTCTTGGGACCTGGCTGTGAACTTTGGCGTCTTGGAATCCTGGTTTGTGCCTTTGACTACTGAAACCTTGGGGTGGGTGTGCCAGCAAGAAGCTTGCTGTATTGTCTGGACATCAGGACTCTGCTGTAAAGTATTATAGCCTGTCTGTTGGGAAGAACAGGTTTTCCTCTGTGTTTATTTTTTCCAGCTATAAAATACTTTTGGCTTTTACCAGAGTGTCTGGCTGTTTTTTCCAGTTGGTGTTGAGGTCTGGGGGAACCCAGACAGAACAGGGAGGAGGAGAGTGTGGCAGACAGCTCAGAAGGAGATCAATTATCTAGCTCCTCCTTGGATTCGGAACAAGAGTTAATGATACAGCCACGCATGCGGAGAGCTATGCATAGGCAGCAACAACTGAGAGATTATTATCAAAGAAAATGAGGCCACCTGTGGTTGGGTGGGGCTGTGGTCATTAGTGAGGCTGCTATAAAGAGCAGCCTGTGGGTTTAGCCATTGTGGAGGATTATCTGATCGTTGTGTTTCGTGACTGCTTTACTGACTTTGACCTTTTGTGTGCTGATTTTTCCCCCCTTTGAAACTAAACCAGAGCAAAGTGTGTGTCACTTTGTGAAAGAAGAAGGACTGTGAATTGCCTCACAGCTGCAAGCTAAGTATCTCAGAACTGATAAGGGACTTGTACAAATTACCAGTTTGTTTGGAGACGAGTGTTCTTTGCTATACCAAAAGAGGGCTTGGTTTAAGTGAATTTTCATTTCATTAGATTTAGATTGCTAGAGTTGAAAGGGATCTTGTAGGCCATCTAATCCAGTGTTTTCCCAACCTTGGCAATTTGAAGATATCTGGACTTCAACTCCCAGACGTCCCCAGCCAGCATTCACTGGCTGGGGAATTCTGGGAATAGAAGTCCAAATATCTTCAAGTTGCCAAGGTAGGGAACACTGATCTAATCGCCTACTCAAGCAAGAGTTCTTACACCATTTCAGACAAATGGCCATCCAATCTCCTCTTGAAAGTGTTGGAGTTCTCACAACCTCCACAGGCAAGCTGTTCCACTGGTTTATGGATCTCACCATCAGAAAGTCATTATTTCCAGGTTGACAGTCTCCTTGGTCAGCTTCCATCCATTGTTCCTTGTCTGGCCTTCTGGTGCCTGGGAAAACAGTCTGACCCTCTCCTCTGTGTGGCAGCCCCTCAAGTATTGGAAGACTGCTATTTGTTCTGCAGGGGTGGGCTACTACCTGGATGGGGGGAACGCAGTGGGGTGGCGAAAATGGAGCTCCACCCCAGAGCACTCAATTTGCACTGAAAGATGTTGAAACAAAATGCATAGAGGGTGGGTGGGTGGGTGGATGGATGGATGGACAGGTGGATAGGTAGGTAGGTAGAATTCTTTATTGGCCAAGTGTGATTGGACACACAAGGAATTTGTCTTTGGTGCATAGGTAGGTAGGTAGGTAGATTAGATTAGATAGATAGATAGATAGATAGATAGATAGATAGATAGATAGATAGATAGATAGATAGACAGACAGACAGACAGACAGACAGACAGACAGACAGACAGACAGACAGACAGACAGACAGACAGACAGACAGATATTTGTTAGATTTGTATGCTGCCCCTCTCCGTAGACTCAGGGCGGCTCACAGCAACAATAAAACAATGTATGACAAATCTAATAATTTAAAAACACTAATAACCTCATTATTAAAAGCAAACATGCAGACAAACATACCATGCATCAACTGTATAGGCCCGGGGGGGATGTCTCAGTTTCCCCATGTCTGATGGCAGAGGTGGGTTTTAAGGAGTTTGTGAAAGGCAAGGAGGGTGGGGGCAATTCTAATCTCTGGGGGGAGCTGGTTCCAGAGGGTCGGGGCCGCCACAGAGAAGGCTCTTCCCCTGGGTCCCGCCAAAAGGCATTGTTTAGTTGACGGGACCTGGAGAAGGCCAACTCTGTGGGACCTAACCGGTCGCTGGGATTCGTGCAGCAGAAGGCGGTCCCAGAGGTATTCTGGTCCGATGCTATGAAGGGCTTTATAGGTCATAAGCAACATTTTGCATTGTGATAGATAGATAGAAAGAAAGAAAGAAAGAAAGAAGAAAGAAGGAAGGAAGGAAGGAAGGAAGGAAGGAAGAAGAAAGAAAGAAAGAAAGAAAGAAGAAAGAAAGAAATAAAGAAAGAAAGAAAGAAAGAAAGAAAAGAAAGAAAGAAAGAAAGAAGAAAGAAAGAATTCTTTTTGGGCCAAGTGTGATGGGACACAAAAGGAATTTGTCTTTGGTGCATATGCCCTCAGTGTACATAAAAGAAAAGATACATTTGTCAAGAGTCATGAGAGGCAACTCTTAATGATTATAGGGGTCAAATAAGCAAAGAGGAAACTATCAATATTAATAAAAAACTTAAGGATACAAGCAGCAAGTTACAGTCATACCTATGCCCTCCGATATGGGTCTGTGGCTTAGGACAATAAAGAGCCCAATGGAGTTTTCCCAGCTTCTGTTTCTTTCTTTGTTTTCCCATGGCAAAACTATTTTGCATTCAGCCAGATTAAATATTCAACACATTTTCCAGCGTGCCCTGGGTACCAGCAATGGAGGGACAATTTCCATTCAATCTTGATCAGCTCTGCCCATCTTATAGAGTCTTGCATTCTGGCACAGACGCCGATTATTAGCTTAGATAAACAAGCCCACGATAAACTTAAGATGCTGTTTGAGGTGGGGGGGGGAGAGGTACATCATGATCTGATGGAAAACACAGTAGGAGTTTTGTCATTCGTCCAGCTGCACTATGTAGATACACAGTGCGGGAATTCTCCTCTGCCACCCAAGGAAAGCCAGGAGCAGAGCAACAAGAAGGGTTCAGTTTGAGGCTTTGGCTATTTGCTATTCATGCTGCAAATAACCTCCTACAACTCTGCAGTTAATTAGCGAGATATAAAAGAAATGCCGCCAAGCTTAAAATATGAGGATTCTGCAGGAAAACATCAACTGCATGCTTGATCTGGCAATTCTGTACACCTTTCACTGCCAAGACAAATGAGCATTCCTTATAATCTATCGTCGCAGTGGCCCTCATAGTACAGTTTTTTTTCCAATTTATGGAAGTACTTCCGTCATCTGCTCATATCCGTGAGATTACTCACAACTTAAGCAATGTTCGAAGATAGATAGATAGATAGATAGATAGATAGATAGATAGATAGATAGATAGATACATAAATACATACATACATACATACATACATACATACATACATACATACCTACATACATACATACATACATAGAAGATGGATGGATGGATGGATGGACAGATGGACAGATGGACGGATGGACGGATGGACAGACAGGTGATTAGATTAGATTATAGGGATAGATAGGTAGACTGACAGACGATAGATAGATAGATAGATAGATAGATAGATAGATAGATAGATAGATAGATAGATAGATAGATACATACATAAATAGATACATAGATACATAGATACATAAATACATAGATACATAGATACATAGAAGATGGATGGATGGATGGATGGATGGATGGACGGATGGACAGATAGACAGACAGGTGATTAGATTAGATTATAGGGATAGGTAGGGTAGGTAGAGAGAGAGAGAGAGAGAGATGGATAGATTAGAGATGAGATGAGAAAGGAAGGAAGGAAAGAAGGAAGGAAGCAAAGAAAGAAAGAAAGATAGATAGACAGACAGACAGACAGACAGATAGACAGAAAGGCAAGCAGGCAGACAGACAGATCGACATACATACCTATATACATACATACATGCAGGCAGGCAGCAGGCAGGCAGCAGGCAGGCAGGCAGGCAGGCAGGCAGGCAGGCAGGCAGGCAGGCAGACAGACAGACAGATCAAATTCTTTATTAGCCAAGTGTGATTGGACACACAAGGAATTTCTCTTTGGTGCAGATGCTCTCAGTGTACATAAAAGAAAAGGTATATTTGTCAAGATTCATGAGGTGCCACTCTTAATGATTACAGCGGTCAAATAAGCAATGAGGAAACAATCAGTATTAAGAAAAAAACTTAAGGATACAAGAAACAAGTTACAGTCATACAGTCATTTGTGGGAGGAAATGGGTGATAGGAATGATGAGAGAAAACTAATAGTAATAGGAGTGCAGACTTAGTAAATAGTTTGACAATGTTGAGGGAATTATTTGTTTAGCGGAGTGATGGCATTCGGGAAAAAGCTGTTCTTGTGTCTAGTTGTCTTGGTGTGCAGGGCTCTGTAGCGACGTTTTGAGGGTAGGAGTTGAAACAGTTTGTGTCCAAGATGCGAAGGGGGGGGGGTGGTATAAAGTATAATATAATATATAATAATATATGATAATAATATATAATATATACTATACTATACTATACTATACTAATACTAATACTAATACAATACTATACTAATACTAATACTAATACTAATACTAATACTATACTATACTCTACGAAGTATAAAGCATTGTACATTGGTACCTCTACTTAAGAACTTAATTCATTCTGTGATCAGGTTCTTAAGTAGAAAAGTTTGTAAGTAGAAGCAATTTTTCCCATAGGAATCAATGAAAAAGCAAATAATGTGTGCAAACCATTAGGAAAGAAATAAAATCTCAGAATTTGGGTGGAAAGAGAGGAGGGGAAGAAGAAGAGGAGGACAGTCGCTGCCCAGAGCGAAGGGAGCATTCTTTTTTCTCTGGACGCTGGCAGAGGTTTATTCCCTCTCCAAGCGCCCAGAGAAAGGAAAATGCTTCTTTCACTCTGGACTGTCAAAGCCTCCTTAAGCGCCACCTAAAGGCTCCTTTGGCAGCCCAGAAAAGCCCGAGATGGCTGGGAATGGCAGGAAACTTGCCACTCTCAAATTTCCTGGGAAATTTTTCCGGGCTCGGGTTCTTAAGTAGAAGAATGGTTCTTAAGAAGAGGCAAAAAATCTTGAACACCGGGTTCTTATCTAGAAAAGTTTTTAAGTAGAGGCGTTCTTAAGTAGAGGCACCACTGTACTGCCTGTTGAAACAGACTACCAGAGAAAGTACTGCAGATTGGGAGATTAGGAGCCTCGGTGGTGCAATGATTAGAGTTCAGTACTGCAAGTTAAAGGGTTAAATAAGGTCCAGGAGGGAAGTGTTTTTAATAGGAAAGTGAACACAAGAACAAGGGGACACAATCTGAAGTTAGTTGGGGGAAAGATCAAAAGCAACGTGAGAAAATATTATTTGACTGAAAGAGTAGTAGATCCTTGGAACAAACTTCCAGCAGACGTGGTAGATAAATCCACAGTAACTGAATTTAAACATGTCTGGGATAAACATATATCCATTGTAAGATAAAATACAGGAAATAGTATAAGGGCAGACTAGATGGACCATGAGGTCTTTTTCTGCCGCCAGTCTTCTAAGTTACTTCTGCTGCTCACCGGCTGCCAGCAGTTTGGTAGATCGAATCTCAGTAGGCTCAAGGTTGACTCAGCCTTCCTTTGGTAAAATGAGGACCAGATTGTTGCGGGGAAATGCTTACTCTCTATAAACCTCTTAGAGAGGACTGTAAATCACTTTGAAGCGGTATATAAGAGTTGAGCCGTGTTTCATATTTGAAATGTGCATGCGCAGAAGCAAAAAGTCAGGGGAAATCAACAAAATCTCACTTGCACAAGAGTCCTCACGTGAGATTTTATTATTTTACTTACTTACTTACTTACTTACTTACTTACTTACTTACTTACTTACTTACTTACTTACTTACTTACTTACTTATTCGATTTTTAGGCCGCCCTTCTCCTTAGACTCAGGGCGGCTTACAACATGTTAGCAATAGCACTTTTTTTAACAGAGCCAGCCTATTGCCCCCACAATCCGGGTCCTCATTGACCCACCTCGGAAGGATGGAAGGCTGAGTCAACCTTGAGCCGGTGATGAGATTTGAACCGCTGACCTTCAGATGTACAAGTCAGCTTCAGTGGCCGGCAGTACAGCACTCTACCTGCTGCGCCATCCTGGCTCATTTTGCTTGAATGTGGATGTGCAGACGTGAAATCTCATGCAGGGTGCACATGTGCGCATTGGGAATGTGCAACTGTGTGCACATCCCAGAATTTCTTACCAGGACACAGCACTTGACCGCATTGGCTACTGCCCATCACTGAATATAGGACAGGGAAGAGACAGAGGCGGGGAGTGGCTAGGCGATCCAGATGTGGTATTTACTAGTTATGTTAACCACTCAAAATTATCGCTACCAGTTTGAGAAAAACCGGCTGAATACCAGCTCCGTAATCTGTGTCTGTAAATATACATGGTATCTGAGTGATCTATTTTCTCTCAGTCCTGGAAAAAGTAATCTTTTTTTTCTGGTGACAAGTATCTGATTCCTCCCATGTTATCACTAATAAATGGAGCTGATCCTTCCAGGCACCAGCAGACAGCCAATTTGCTGCTGTGCACATGAACATCTGTCAACTGAGCATGTGTGTGTTTATGAACTCAATACCCAACAAGGACCTCAGAAATCAAAAGTTCCAGGAGTGATAAAACTGTTATTGGATTGTGCAGTTTCAGGGTGTGATGGAGTGATGTCAAGCACTGCATGATTAAATATATATGTGTGTGTGTGTGTTGTGCATAGATTGCTAATTAAACTAATTAGTTTAGAACTCTTCACCCTAACTCTAGTTTTTTTTTTTCTCGACTGCAACATTGATTAATCTACTGGTCAGTTGTAAATATAACATGTAATTATTGCAGGATGGGCTTTCTGGAACAGGTCTTTCTTTCTTTCTTTCTTTCTTTCTTTCTTTCTCTCTCTCTCTTTTGTTCTTTCTTTCTCTTTCCTTCCTTCCGTCCTTCATTCTTTCCTTCCTTCTCTTTCTTTCTTTTTTCTTTCCTTCCTCCTTCCTTCCTTTTCTTCCTTCCTTCCTTCCTTTCTTTCTCTATGTCTCCCTCCCTTCCTTTCTTACTTTCTTTCCTTCCTCCCTCCTTCCTTCCTTCCTTTTCTTCCTTCCTTTCTTTCTTTCTCTATGTCTCCCTCCCTCCCTTCCTTCCTTTATTTCTTTCTTCCTTCCTCCCTCCTTCCTTCCTTTTCTTCCTTCCTTCCTTTCTTCTTTCTTCTCTATGTCTCCCTCCCTTCCTTCCTTCCTTCCTTTCTTTCTTTCTTTCCTCCCTCCCTTCCTTTCTTCCTTCCTTCCTCCTCCCCCTCCTCCTCCTTCCAAAGCATCAAGAGGAGCACAAGAAACAGTGGTTGGAAACTAATCAAAGAGAGAAGCAATTTGACATTAAGGAGAATCTTCCCAATAGTGAGAACAATTAATTGGCGAAATGTCTTACCTTCAGGAATCCTGGCACTTCATCACTGGAGGCTTTTTAAAAGAGATTGGGCAGTCACTTGTTTGAAATGGTATAGGGCAGTGTATGCTGGAGCTGAGCTAGGGCAACGGCCCGCGTGCTGGCAGATATGACCTCCCCATGCCACCTGTGGCATGTGTGCCATAAGTTTGTCATCATGGGTATAGGGTCTCCTGCCAGAGCAGGGGACTAGACAAGAAGATCTCCATAGATAGCTCTCCCTCCAGCTCTATTCTATTCTATTCTTCCTATCATCCATCCATGATGTATGTATGCATCTATCTATCTATCTATCTATCTATCTATCTATCTATCTATCTATCTATCTATCTATCTATCCATCCATCCATCCATCCATCCATCCATCCATCATCTATCTATCTATCTATCTATCTATCTATCTATCTATCTATCTATCTATCTATCTATCTATCTAAATATCTAAATATATATCTAAATATCTATCATCCATCGATCTTTCCATCGATCTCTCCATCCCTCCCTACATCCATCGATCCCTCCATCCATCGATCCCTCCTCCCTCCCTCCATCCATCCATCCATCCATCCATCCATCAATCAATCCATCTATCTGTCTGTCTGTCTGTCTATCATCTATCTATCTATCTATCTATCTATCTATCTATCTATCTATCTATCTATCTATCTATCTATCTATCTATCTATCTATCTATCTATCTATCTATCTATCTATCTATCTATCTATCTCTATCATCCATCGATCCCTCCCTCCATCCCTCTATCCATTGATCCCTCCCTCCCTCCCTCCCTCCATCCATTAATCCATCCATCTATCTGTCTGTCTGTCTGTCTGTCTGTCTGTCTGTCTGTCTGTCTGTCTGTCTGTCTGTCTGTCTGTCTGTCTGTCTGTCTGCCTGCCTGCCTGCCTGCCAACCTACCGACCTATCCATCCATTGTTTAGGAAAAAATAATCTGCAGGAGGGATCTTCGGTGAGAGGTTAGGTTAGGTTAGGTTATTGGATTTATATGCCGCCCCTCTCCGCAAACTCGGGGCGGCTCACAACAATAATAAAAAACAGTACAGTACATAATACCAAATCCAATGCCCACCCATCTAGTTACAATTTAAATTAATAATGTACAATTCACTCGAACGTGGCCTTTTCATCACAAGAGATTTGTCTATAATAAAAAACAGTACAGTACATAATACCAAATCCAATGCCCACCCATCTAGTTACAATTTAAATTAATAATGTACAATTCACTCGAACGTGGCCTTTTCATCACAAGAGATTTGTCTATTAATCATCTTTGCTTCTGGGACTTTGTTAAAAAAATGTTTTATTTTATTTTTTTAAATTAACAGGTTTCTTTACCCAGAAAATTTGGAAGCTCTCTGGTTTAGAGAACATAGGAGATGTCCATTGTTAAGTGCAAAGGATGGAACTGGTCGAGGCAAACCACAGTCATTCAATCTTGCCTTGTTAGAGCATTTCAGAGGGAGACCATTGTGCCTGGTTGCCAAGCGCTTCTTTGTGCAAATCTTACTTGTTTGTTTAAGCAGGCGATGTGTGGACCAGCATCGCTTTAATGGTATATAATAATATGCTGACATTTTTCCAGGGAAATTTTTTTAAAAAGTAGGATTCTGAAGATTAAAGGGGGGAATATTTTTTTTCTTTTTTTCCCTTATTGGAATTATTAATCATGCCACCTCTAGGAAGTCTTGTTGCTCTGCAGGAGATTTGTCCATTGTGCAACTAGATGTATTTTTTTCCTTCTCTTTCACAGACAGACAATTTTCCTGCAGAGTCCAATTACATGGGTAGCAGCAACAGTTTGTTCAAAGGTAAGGCCCCTATTAAATGACTTTCTTGGCTTCCCCATTTGCATTCCTGTCAACATTGTTTGCCAGAGACTACAATTCAAATCAGAGGCCAAGTAAATACCAATTTGACATCTCTCTTTCTCTCTCTCTCTCTCCCCTGCATCTCTTCCCTCCCTCCACCCTCTCTCTCTTCCCTTCTCTCGCCCTCTCCTTCTCTTTCTCTTTCTATCGCTTCCTCTCTTCCCTCCTCCTCCCTTCCACTACCTGTCTCTCTCCCTTTCTCTCCCCTATCTTTCTCCCTCCCTCCTCCCTATCTTCCCTTCTCTCTTCCTCTCCGTTCTCTTTCTCTCTCTATCGCTTCCTCTCTTCCCTCCTCCTCCCTTCCACCACCTGTCTCTACCCTTTCCTTCTCTTCTTCTCTCTCTCCCTCTCTCTCCCTTTCTGTCCCTATCTCTTTCTCCCTCCTCCCTCCCTCTTTATCTTCCTTCTCTTTTCTCTCCTTCTCTTTCTCTCTCTATCGCTTCCTCTCTTCCTCCTCCTCCCTCCACCTCCTCTCTCTCTCCCTTTCTCTCCCTATCTTTCTCGCCTCCCTCCTCTCTATCTCCTTCTCTTCTCTCTTCCTCTCTTCTCTTTCTCTCTCTATCGCTTCCTCTCTTCCCTCCTCCTCCTTATCCACCACACTGTCTCTACCCATTCCTTCTCTTCTTCTCTCTCCATTCCTCTCTCTCCCTTTCTTGTCGCCCTATCTCTTTCTCCCTCCCTCCTCTTTATCTTCCCTTCTCTCTTCCCTCCTTCTCTTTCTCTCTCTATCGCTTCCTCTCTTCCCTCCTCCTCCCTTCCACCTCCTCTCTCTCTCCGCTTTCTCTCCCCTATCTTTCTCCCTCCCTCCTCTCTATCTCCCCTTCTCTCTTCCTCTCCTTCTCTTTCTCTCTCTATCGCTTCCTCTCTTCCCTCCTCCTCCCTTCCACCTCCTCTCTCTCTCCTTTCTCTCCCCTATCTTTCTCCTCCTCCTCCTCTCTATCTTCCCTTCTCTCTTCCTCTCCTTCTCTTTCTCTCTCTATTGCTTCCTCTCTTCCCTCCTCCTCCCTTCACCACTTGTCTCTACCCCTTCCTTCTTTTCTTCTCTCTCCCTCTCTCTCTCCCTTTCTCCTCCCTATCTCTTTCTCCATCCCTCCCTCCTCTCTATTTTCCCTTCTCTCTCCTCCTCCTTCTCTCTCTCTCTCCATCTCTCCCTCTCTTTCTTCCTCCTCCCTTCCACCTCCTCTCTCTACCCCTTCCTCCCTTTCTTCTCTCTCTCTCTCCCTCTATCTCTCTCCCCCTTTCTCTGCCCTATCTCTTTCTCTCTCCCTCCTTCCTCTCTCTTCCCCTTCTCTCTTCCTCTCCTTCTCTCTCTCTCCATTGCTTCCTCTCTTTCTTCCTCCTCCCTTCCTCCTCCTCTCTACCCCTTCCTCTCCTTCTTCTCTCTCTCCTCTCCTTCTCCTTTTCTTTTCCTCTCCTCCCCTCTCCCCCCTCTTATCCTCCTCTCCCTCCTTTTATCTCTCCCTCCCTGGCTCTATCTTCCCCATCTATCTTGCTCTCTTCCACTTCGTGTCCAAATGTCAGTAGCTCCACGTTCAAGGATCCAGAACGAGCCAGTTTGAGAGACAGCGGGCATGGGGATAGTGACCAAGCAGACAGTGACCAAGATACCAACAAAGGCTCGTGTTGTGACATGTCGGTGAGGGAGGCACTCAAGATGAAAACAACTTCAACCAAAAGCCAGCCGCTTGAACAAGGTGAGGTTGAAGAAACCACTGCTTGCCATGTCTTTCAGACAATCGCTTTAGATGAGCTCAGAACACTTTCAGTCCTCCAGAAAATATATCCAAGTTGTTGGTGTGTGGCTTTGTGGCTGTGATCTACACACAGTGATACGACATGGAAATCTGTTACATGTGTGCACGTGTGCCTTTGTTAGTGTATAACTCTTACTAATGTACAATGGAATGAAGGGTGAATAGCTTATACCGGAATTTATTTATTTATCGATTTATTTACTTATTGGCCCACAAGTGAGTGCTTCTGTTGTGTATTTACGAGGGCATTTCTTTAATATGGCCCAAGAGCCTGTTATTGAAAAACGGGAAGGGAAAAACATTAACAGGACATGCATGGAAAATTGGTCCTTTAGATCCTGGTATTTGTGTCCTTAGATAGTGTCTTATTTTGCAAAGTTTGTTGAAATTTTGTTTAGTTTCTCCGGGAAGAATCTGTTGTCAGTGGCCCACGAGTGGGACTTCAGTGACAGATTCTGAGGAAGATAAACCGGTCCCATCTTGGTACCCTAGCCCAGTGTTCTTGCAGCTGAATCAGAGAGTGAGCGCGAGGGAGAGCTGGAACCTAGTGGAACCTCCAGAGACTGTAGAAACCCCAAGGATGGTAACGTTTGACTCAGAGGGGGATGAAGACATTGAGGATCAGGAGCCCCTATTAGATGCTTATGTCAGAAGTTTAGAAGCAGAGAGGAACAGCTTTTTGGGGAAAGTTTTAGAAAGTAATCTATGAGAAAAAGCCTAGTCAGTCATAACTCTAGGAAACACCCAGTCTGTATATAAGGGAGGGTTTCTGATGCATGGATCTGCAATGGTTTCTCATGGAGGATCATCCATATCCGGAGTTCCAGAAATGCTGGGCTACTGTTTTTGCCTGAAACAAACAGGGGTGTCGAACTTGGTTTCATTGAGGGCCACATCAGGATTGTGTTTGACCTTGAGGGGGCAGGGGAGAATGGCCAGCTCAATGTCACTTATGTTGGGGATGCCTGTGGGGATCTGAATGCTCTTCAAGCAAAAACAGGCTCTGTTTTTGGCTGCAACGGCCTCCTGCAATCCTCTACCAGTGAAAATGGAGCTCAAGAGGGTGGCACGTGGCCCTTCCAATCTCCATTTCATGAGCCTGTCCTATGCTGTTTCCAAGGTGGTCCCATGGGCCAGATCTAAGCACTCAACAATCCGGATTCAGCCCACAGGCTTGAGTTTGAGGCCTCTAATCCAAAAGCATCTATGAAGCCATCTTTGCTAAATGATACCTGTACTCGGACTTATTTTTTAGACCCTCAATCTGTATCCAATGAAAAAAAAATCAGTTCTGGAGATACATCGGAAGTAGCTTTCAGGGAAATAGCGACTGTTCCAGCAGGCCTTCATTCAACCTTTCTTCAAAACCAATCCTCTGCTATTGATTGACACTGCCTTTTACTAGCTTCGGTGCTGATTCTTTCCCAAAGATAGTGACCAGTTCCTCTCCAATGCCAGCTAAATTCAGCGTACCAGCTGTGTCTCCCTATATTGCTGTGAGTAGGATTGCGTGGGGTTGTGTGTTTCGCCTGTTGTCTTCCGAGCAAGGATGGGGGGAAACAGCTGAATTTATCTATTTATTTATTTTTGAGTTCACTTTTGCATCCCTATTTCTGATTTCAGCTTGTTGTGTGCATTATGAGTCACCATCCTTAGAAAGTTTTTTTAAAAAAAATAAAACGATTAATTAAGCCTTGCTTAATGAGAAGCTATATGTATAATTAAAGCAGAAATATATTTTAAGCTTTCTATTAATTGGTGATTAATTAGAACTAGGGTGGGGGGGTTTTTTGCTTTTTTTTTTCTCCCAGCACAGTGAGAACTGTAGCACATTCATCAGCAAATCCATGGTTGGCTTCCTTCGCGTGATCATGTCAGGAATGCAATATGTAGGGTATTTAAGTTGTTCCTTTGGCATTTGTTTTAGAGAGGTTGCAGAGACAATCCCATTCTTTATTTCGCTTCCAAGCGATACATGCCAGAAAAGACGTTCCTCCCCACCACCATCCCTGGCCCCTTTCCCACAGTGAATCTCTGTTTATAAGTAGATAGTGATCTAGAAACATGAAAAGATATTCTTGGATTTTCTATTTAATACCACCGACGATGCTGCTACCCTTCAAAAAGACCTTGACCACGTAGCAGAATGGTCTAAAACATTTCCCAAAAATGCCCATGTAACACCAACACTCCACAGTCTGCATTGGTTGCTAATCAATTTCCGGTCACAATTCAAAGTGTTGGTCATCACCTATAAAGCCCTTCATGGCACCGGACCAGGGTATCTACGAGACCACCTTCTGCCGCACGAATGCCAGCAACCGGTTAGGTCCCACAGAGTTGGTCTTCTCCGGGTCCCGTCAACAAAACAATGTCATTTGGCGGGGCCCAGGGGAAGAGCCTTCTCTGTGGTGGCCCCGACCCTCTGGAACCAACTCCCCCTGGAGATCAGAATTTCCCCCACCCTCCTCGCCTTTCGTAAGCTCAAAAAACCCACCTCTGCCATCAGGCATGGGGGAACTGAGATATTCTTTCCCCCTAGGCCTTTACAATTTATGCATGGTATGTTTGTTTGTATGTATGTTTGGTTTTAGAAATACGGGTTGTTTAGCTGTTTTAATATTGGATTTACATGCTGTTTTTATTACTGTTGTTAGCCGCCCCGAGTCTGCGGAGAGGGGCGGCATACAAATCCAATAAATAAATGAATGAATGAATGAATGAATGAATGAATGAATGAATGAATGAATAATATAAACCTGGCAACTTCAAATCTCCACCACTAAATGCTCTGTCTTACACATTGGTAAAAAGAATCAGAATACTAAATATAAACTTGGAGGAATTGAACTTATTGATAACCCTCAATCTGTCAAAGACCTTGGAGTACTCATATCCAATGGCCTAAGTCCTAGAGCCCACTGCAACAACATTGCCAAAAAGGCTTTAAGAGTTGTTAACCTAATCCTTCGCAGCTTCTTCTCTGGTAATTTTGAACTGCTAACAAGAGCTTACAAAACATTTGTCAGACCAATCCTAGAATACAGCTCGCCTGTATGGAATCCACATTGCATATCTGACATCAACACAATTGAGAGAGTCCAGAAATATTTCACAAGAAGAGTCCTTCATTCCTCTTTTCACAACAAAATACCGTACTCCGCCAGACTTGAAATTCTTGGTTTAGACAACTTACAACTCCGTCGTCTCCGTTCCAACTTAATTATAGTTCATAAAATTATATACCAAAATGTCCTACCTGTTAATGACTACTTCACCTTCAACCGCAACAACACATGAGCACGAAATTGATTTAAACTAAATGTCAACCGCTCCAAACTTGACTGCAAAAAATACAACTTCAGCAACTACCTGGAATGCACTACCTGATTCTCTGGTTTCTACTCCTAATCCCAAAACCTTTAGCCTTAGACTATCTACAATTGACGTCTCCCACTTTCTAAGAGGTCTGTAAGGGGCGTGCATAAGTGCACCATTGTGCCTACCATCCCTGTCCTATTGTCTTCTATCATTACTTTTCATCATTACTTATCTAATGTTTAATTTGTACAAATTACCACCCTATAATTGTTTGACAGATAGATAGATAGATAGATAGATAGATAGATAGATAGATAGATAGATAGATAGATAGATAGATGATTATTCTTGGGTTTTCCTTTGAAATATCTTTTCTAAAATACTGCAAAATGCAGGTAGCCCTCAACCTCCTTAGGGCAGTTCCTTCAGTCACCATTCAAAGTTACAAAAGTGACCTTCACTAACAGTTCAGAACTATGAACCTGAGTGTATGCACTCACTTTGCTTGTGTGCGGTGCTTCTGAGCATGCGCAGATTGTCTCTGATGATGTCCGGGTAGGTGGGTGGAGCTTCCTGCTGCTGCCGCTACCAGTTCACCCAAACCGAGGTGAACCGTTAACAACCCACCACTGATTTATGACTCTTTTACACACTTAACAACCTTTGTAGCAGCCCCACAATCATGTGATCAAAATTCAGATGGTTGGCAATTTTTTCGTACTTACGACCATTGTAGGGTCATAGAAACATAGAAGATTGACGGCAGAAAAAGAACTCATGGTCCAAAACCCGTCAGAACGTGTTGAATTTCAGCCCTGACTCCTTTAACTTAGCTCAGAATCCTTGGGAAGGCTGTTTATATTTTACAATTAAATCCAAACCTATTTTCATGTCGTGTGTCAAGGTTGGTTTAAAAAAGGAAGCACTGATGAAGAGAAAAACTCAAGAATATCTCCTCTCCAGGAAACACTGGGTTTTTTAAAATAAAAAATAAACAATAAAAGTGCTTTTGATAAATCTTGGCAAGCAGCCGAATGCAGGGGAAATAGAACGGTTGGGAAAGAAAACATAATTACAGAGACAAAAGTCTTGTGTAAGTCTTGTGTAATAAGCAACTATGCTCACTTTCAGTTCGGTTCGCTTCCTTCCCTTCCCTTCTGTAGAAAGCTTCTGCCCACTCATTTATTAAATTCAAAAAAAGAAACTTATTGTCTCAATTCTGTCTTTGCTAAGCAGCTTCCTTACGTTTATTAATCTTTAAGGGGAATAGTTCAGCTTGACATTTTCTTGTGGCCTTATTTGTAAATATTGCTCAAGAGGGAAAGAGAGTGGAAGAGATAGTGTTTATTTCCTTTTCCCTTTTCTTCTTCCTCTACTTCCTCTCCCTCCTCCTCCTCCTCCTCCTCTTCTTCTACTCCTTCTTCTCCTTCTTTTCCTTCTCCTCCTCCTTCTCCTTCTCCTTCTCCTCCTCCTCCTCCTCCTCTTCTTCTTCTACTCCTTCTTCTCCTTCTTCTCCTTCTCCTCCTCCTCCTCTTCTTCTCCTTCTTCTCCTTCTTCTCCTTCTCCTCCTCCTCCTTCTCCTCCTCCTTCTCCTTCTCCTCCTCCTCCTGTTCTTCTTCTTCTACTCCTTCTTTTCCTTCTCCTCCTCCTTCTCCTCCTCCTTCTCCTTCTCCTCCTCCTCTTCTCCTTCTTCTACTCCTTCTTCTCCTCCTCCTCCTCCTTCTCCTCCTCCTCCTCCTCTTCTTCTTCTACTCCTTCTTTTCCTTCTCCTCCTCCTTCTCCTTCTCCTTCTCCTCCTCCTCCTTCTTTTTCTACTCCTTCTTCTCCTTCTCCTCCTCCTTCTTCTTCTCCTTCTCCTCCTCTTTCTCCTCCTCCTCTTCTTCTTCTTCTACTCCTTCTTATCCTTCTTTTCCTCCTCCTCCTCCTCCTTCTCCTCCTCCTTCTCCTTCTTCTTCTCCTCCTCCTCCTTCTCCTCCTCCTCCTCCTCCTCCTTCTTCTTCTTCAATTATTTACTAAAAATTCCCAAAAAGGTTCACCAACAATATTGTAAGGGATATCCAGTTGCCCAACAATTTGGATTTTGTTGTTTTAACTGAAATCAAACAGTTTAATTTAGTCACCTTCACTAGTTCTGTTTTCTTCTTCAATCATTCTACATTATTATGTAGTGTTTAGCCTTTCCTCTTTTGAGAATATAATAATCTCTCTCCAATATTCATATATAAAACCGAGTTCTTTTTTCTAGTTGTTTTTCCATTAATTACAAAAGAAAAAAATGTCTGGTTTCAGTTATACTTCAACCTTTAAAATCTTTCTATCCAAAATGATTTGGTGTTGTTGTCTTTTTACTTCTACATCAAAGGTGATAAAAAGGTGTGGTTTTTTTACTTCATTCCATATCGCAGCACAATTATTTTGAAATAACATACAATTCATATTTGTCCTGCTAATGATCCACAATATTTTAATTTGCTCATTAAAAGTTCAATTTTCTTAAAGACTCTGCCAAAATCAAAACCAGGTCATCTGCAAAAATTTGTACAACTCTTTCTTAATCTTTACACCTTTGATCTTCTCATTATGGTTTGAATCTCTTACATTTCATGAACTAAAATAAATAAGAGAGGAGGCAGGGAGCAATTTGTCTTGTTCCTTTTTACATCTTACGTAGTTTTGTTAAATCTTCATTAATGATTATTCATGATGTCTGTGAGATGTAAATCATTTTCACCCATTTTATAAAATTCTGCGCAAGATCTGATGTTACAGAACCTTAAAGAAAAAAACTCCAGTTCGAACTGTCAAAAGCATTCTTTGCATTTTCAAAGATCAATGCAGTTTGCCTTTTTGTTGCATTATCCCAAAATATCCAGTATTTCTAACATTATCTTTCAAAACAAGGTCATTGTTTTATTTGGAAGAGGGGGTTATTTTATTATTTTCTCAGTTCTTTCTCTTCTATTCTGCTTTCTTTGGTTTCTGCAACATTTAATATCCACATCTTTTTGTCTTTTGTTGAAAATTGTTAAGTCTGGGGTGTTATTTGGCAGCGTCTTGTCTGTTTGAATTCTAATGTCCCAGAGAACTGTAGCTTCTTCATTCTCTATGACTCTGGCTATTTTGTGGTTCCACCATTCCTTGCCTGCAGGAAAATATTATTTCTGCAGATACTCCGATGTACCATTGTTCCTGCTTTTTTCATTTCATTGTTCGTTAAGTCAGTTTGTGTGGTCTTCTTCCAGCAGATAACCAAGTGACCCTTGGCATAGCTAAATATCTATGGAGATTCTCAGTCATTCAATCATGGTTGTCCCAAAGGTGCTTTTTATTTATTTATTTATTTATTTATTTATTCATTTGTCCAATACACAATACATATGGAAGAGAATAGACATGAAGTAATATATATAAAGATAATATGTAAAAATAGAGGAGAAGATATATGAAAGGAAGAGAATATATATGATAAGTGAGAGAAAGGAAAGACAATTGGACAGGGGACGAAAGGCACAATAGTGCACTTACGTACACCCCTTACTGACCTCTTAGGAACCTGGAGAGGTCAATCGTGGAGAGTCTAAGGGAGAAATGTTGGGGGTTAGGGGTTGACACTATTGCGTCTGGTAATGAGTTCCACGCTTCGACAACTCGATTGTTAAAGTCATATTTTTTTTTACAGTCAAGTTTGGAGCGGTTAATATTAAGTTTGAATTTTTCAAGAAGCACCTGGACTTTCGGGCTGGTTTTTTTTTTAAGAGGTTTCACTTCTCATCAGTGACAGACTGCTTCCCACACGGAGAGTGGGGGATGCAGTGAGGGTAGTAAGTTTATGCACTATTTATTGAATACAGTACTTAATAGCTTTTTTATTGTCCTTCCTTCTCTAGTACCTTAGTATAATCCTTAATTACTTTTAAAATAGGAAATAATTAAATAGTATGTATTTACCCATAAACGCTTTAATCATATTTATCATTATCTAGAACTGAACTTTTATAGCAATTAAAGAAAATTGAGCTACTTGCCTAATCTGTTATCATACTGAACCTTGTGGGTTCAATACAAAACCTTAAAATGTTACTGTGCTCCTCAACCAATAATGCTGTCTATCATTTGTCCTTTTTGTGGCTATTCAAATAATGTGACTTAATCATCTGAAAAAGGAGTCCAAGCATCTATTTGAAAACTATTATTATTATTGTTGTTGTTATTATTATTATTATTATTATTATTATTATTATTATTATTATTATTATTATTATTATTTAGATTTATATGCCGCCCCTCTCCGAAGACTCGGAGTGGCTATCTTGGCCGGTAAGCCACTCCCAGCCAGTCACATGTCCTTTAAGCCACCACCCCATCACATGATTGTCAAGCCACTCCCACTTGGTCATATGGCCATCAAGCCACACCCACACAATAAGCCACGCCCACAGTGTGGTAATAATTTTTTTTGCAGCCCTTCACTGTTTCTCATCCAAGAAATTTCTTCAACCCCAGGATGAGAAGTGAAATGTTTTCAAGGAAAAACCAGAAGGTCGAGTTACCTCTTGTAATAGCACCTTTGGGACAAGTTGTATTTGGTTTCTTCATCTTCTTTGCAGAGATGGCATTTGCTGACTGTTGTTGTCTTCTCGATTCTGGCATTGAATGAATTTGTTCCTGACTTTCCGTCTTGGTCAACCAGAATTATTGATTGATTGATTGATTGATTGATTGTTAGAGTTGAAAGGAACCATGAAGGCCATCGAGTTCAACCCCCTGCCCAAGCAGGAACCCTATAGCACACCAGTCAAGTGGCAGTTCAATCTTCTCTTAAAAATGTCCAGAGTGTTGGAGTTCACAACGTCCGCTGGTAGGTTGTTCCATTGGTTGATCGCTCTGACCATCAGGAAGTTCCTCCTTATCTCCATGTTGAATCTCTCCTTGGTCAGCTTCCAGCCGTTGTTCCTCGTCCGGCCCTCTGTTGCCCTGGAGAATAAAGTGATCCCCTCCTCTCTGTGACATCCTCTCGTATACTTGTAGACTGCTATCATGTCCGCTCTGGCCCTCCTTTTCTCTAGGCTATCCATGCCCAGTTCCCTCAGTCTCTCTTCATAAGTCTTGGTTTCCAGTCCCTTAATCATCTTAGTCGCTCTTTTTTGCACCTTCTCCAGAGTTTCAATGTCTCTTTTGAAGTGTGGTGACCAGAACTGAATACAGTACTCCAGGTGTGGTCGGACCAGGGCGTAGTAGAATGGTATTAAGACTTCCCTGGTCTTGGAACCCCACTATCTTTTTCTTCAACTTTCCTGCTCTTAGCTAATGCCAGTTCTTATTCTTATTATTATTATTATTTATTAGATTTGTATGCCGCCCCTCTCCGAAGACTCGGGGTGGCTCACAACAACAATAAAAACAATATTCCTGCAAAAAACAATCTAATATTAAAAAGCACTGTATAAAAAATAAAAGCCTGGGGGAAAGGTGTCTCAACTCCCCCATGCTTGGCGGTATAGATGGGTCTTGAATAATTTAGGAAAGACAAGGAGCGTGGGGGCAGTTCTAATCTCCAGGGGGAGTTGATTCCAGAGGGCTGGGGGTGCCACAGAGAAGGCTCTTCCCCTGGGGCCCACCAAACGACATTGTTTGGTTGACGGGACCCGGAGAAGGCCAACTCTGTGGGACCTTATCGGTCACTGGGATTCATGCGGTAGCAGGCGGTTCCGGAGATACTCTGGTCCAATGCCATTGTCCTGTTTTTGTGTCCTGTTTGTTTTATATATTATCTTGGGGAAAAAATAGTAATAATTCCAAGTATGAAAGGAACTTCCGATATATGTAGCGAAGCACAATCAGTGTCACTAAGAAACGTTTGTTTTTCTGCTAATGATGTTGAAAATATTTTCATTTCATTTTAATAACTCAGCATGTAACTTTGTTGCTAGCCAAACTAAATTTGTATTTCCTTAAGTGACAGTTTAACTAGTTATCTCAGTGATGAAACCAAACATTAAGGACATTAAGGACATTTTCATAGAGCTTCTAAGAATACACCAAATATTCATCTGTTCTTTCATCCTTCCTCAAAGGAGTTGGATGACAAATTTGGAGACTTGTGATTTTTTTTAAAAAAAAATCTCTATGCACATGTGAAGAGTTATCAGTCAAGGTGTTTGTGATTAACGAAGAGACTGAAATAAAGAGATCCATTTAACTCTCTATGTATACCCACATGAAATTGAATTAATGGAGAGTTTCATTGGAAAGCAAGAGTTCTAAGAAATAAATATGCATATTACTATTAGTACCATTTTTGCTTCCTTTTGCCACAGTTGTTCTCTTTCAATTTGCAGATGTTCTGAATTTGGGGATTTTTTTATTTTAAAACATAACAACTAAAAAAGTGAGAAAGAAGGAAGGAAGGAAGGAAGGAAGGAAGGAAGGAAGGAAGGAAGGAAGCTACCTTACAATTTTATCTCCTAAACCATTCCTCCATGTAGATTTTGTGATTATTTCTCACCTATAGACAGAATCAAGCCAAACTAAAGCAATACTACCAGTCACATAAAGCACATCCTCAAATCTACAAATTATAAGTGATGTTTTTTGTTTTTTACTAAGTGACTATAAATTGACATAAATTGAAAACAAATAAATATATTAAACAAACAAACTCTCTCTCTCTACCTATCTACCTACCTACCTACCTACCTACCTATCTATCTATCTATCTACTACCTCTCTACCTCTCTACCTCTCTACCTCTCTACCTCTCTACCTATCTACCTACCTACCTACCTACCTACCTACCTATCTATCTATCTATCTATCTATCTATCTATCTATCTATCTATCTATCTACCATTTGCAAAGAATTCTTAACTGACCTCAGAAGTCAAGGTCTTGCGCTTCTAATATCCATATCCATTGCAGTTTCCAGCTGCAATGATCTTAGAGAATGTTTCTGGACTCGGTTTTTCCCTCCCTTCCTGCTTGTAGAGTTGAGAATTTGGAGTTTTATGCTCAGATACAGTCAAAAATCTAATCTTATCGATTAGGGATAGTACAGTTCCTCGGTAGAAACTTAACTGGAAGACTTTTATGGCAGAAGTGAACGTTTCCCCTTATTTCTTTGACATGCGATTCCTCCCTTCCTTTGGCAGTATGTTGTTAAATTAGTGGAATTTTTTTTGCAGTTTCGGGTCAAGGGAAAAGCTGTATGAGGGCAGATATTACTCTGCTATCCAGAATCTGAAAAGAAAGAAAGCACAGTTCAGCGATGGTTAACCTTTCTGATTCTTTTTTCTTATTTTTTTTTAAAGTAAAGGGATCGTTGCTATTTTAGTTTCTACTACTGAAATCAATGAAAGCTACAAATGCATCCTGCCAACTGTGCGTTTTTTTTTAAAAAAAATCTATCCTTCACTTGTAAAAAAGAAAAAAAAAAAGAGAAAAACCCAGCCAAGCAAAGTAATTCAGCATGATAGAAGAAGGGGGAGAAAAAAAGAGAGAAATATGCAAACTTTAACCCTCAGCTGAAATTCATGGATACGCTTGAGTTCATTATTTCTCTGTGGACTGCCACTACCAGTTGAAGAGTTTAGGTGACCCTATTAAACTGTATTGCACTGTGAAGGTGTGAAAGATGAATGGTCATTTGCCGTTGAATTGTCTGTCTTGTTCTTTTAAGTACAATTCCCTGGATTTTTACGAGAAAAAAAAATTGTGACGAACCATTTACACCAATGAGGCTAATGGGATCTTGATTGTTAAATCTGTGGGTCAGCACGCTGCCCCTTTTTCCTATTAATTTACACCTACTGTCCTCTTCAATATTACTTGTGTTGTGGTTAGCTCTGGCCCAGCTCCTGCCCCAAGGACTGTGGATGTGGGGGAGACATCCACATGCCGCAGGCCTGTTTTGCTCCCGGTGCAATCTGATGATGAAGGCTCCTCTGACCAAGAAGACAGGAGTGACAGGGAGGAGGAGAGTGTGGCAGACAGCTCAGAAGGAGATCAATTATCTCGCTCCTCCTTGGATTCGGAACAAGAGTTAATGATACAGCCACGCATGCGGAGAGTGATGCATAGGAAGCAATAACTGAGAGATGATTATCAAAGAAAATGAGGCCACCTGTAGTTGGGTGGGGCTGTGGTCATTAGTGAGGCTGCTATAAATATAAATTCTCCATTGTGGAGAATTATCTGATTGTTGTGTTTCGTGACTGCTTTACTGACTTTGACCGTTTGTGTGCTGATTTTTCCCCACTTGGAAACTAAACCGGGGCAAAGTGTGTTTTACTTTGTGAAAGAAGAAGGACTGTGAATTGCCTCACAGCTGCAAGCTAAGTACCTCAGAACTGATAAGGGACTTGTACAAATTACCAGTTTGTTTGGAGACGAGTGCTCTTTGCTATACCAAAAGAGTGCTTTGTTTATTTGAATTTTCGTTATAAAGAACATTGTTTTGAATTTTCAAACGTGTGTGTGTCTGAAATTTGTACCTGTGAATTTTCAGGAGGATTCTACCAGATAGCCTGACAGAACAACTTGTACCTCAGTTTCCTTGAGAAAGCAAAGGCTACACGTCTTGAAATCCTATAGTAGAGCCTATAGTAGGCAGTCAGGGTTGAACTGTAGATATGTTGGTGTTCTCTGAGCTTGATTGCAGGAAAAGACATTCTTAAATCTAAGCCTCTGCCATGATTCTCAGTCAGGAGGATGTCTTTCATCAACAGCTTTGACTTTCAAAGACCTTCAAAAACCCTGGTAGCAAGGTGATGTTCTTCATAATTTCCAACATTTCCAATTTTAAAAAGTGAGAAGGTCATGATCGGTGAAGGGCTACATTTTTTTTTACTACCACACTGTGGGGGTGGCTTAATTTGTGGGTGTGGCTTGCCAGCCATCTGACCAGGTGGAACTGGCTTGACGATTATGTGACTGGGTGTTGTACATACTCCTGATCAGTTGGAGGATGATGAAGATATTGAGGACTCGGATTCAGATAGTGTTTATGAAGTAGTGGGGGCCCTGGGGTTACAGGTAGTAGAATAGGTGGGAGACCAGCCACAGGATGGGGCTATGAGTTCAGGATCTAGCGAGGGAGAATCAGACGCTCACTGGGTTAATCCTAAATTCAGAAGGATTCAGAAACGTAGAGAGCAAAGGTCTGGAAGAAGATATTAAGGAGAGGAATGGGTTAAATATTGTAGTGAGGTAATTGGCACGTCAGGGGGCTAGTGGAGAAGAAGGGTGGAGTTTCAACGTTGCTGAAAAGAAATATGGAGGTTTTTGCCATGCTAAAGTAAGCCAAAGTATTTTGTATTGTATTTAGTCAGTGCTGCTGTCTTTTTATAGCTATGTAGTTAGGAAATAAATCTTGTCTAAGTGAAGCAGGAAAAGGAATGTGAGAAATGCAGCTAAGAGAGAGATAACGGACCGATTGATGTCTGGAATGTGTTGAAGTACAAGAGAGCAGAGAAATAAGCAGAATTGCTTTATTCATGAAATGATACATTTAATGAGAGTTATTTGTAATTACTAAACTTCTACCAGAAACCAGAACACTGGGGGGATGGCTTAAAGGTCATGTGACTGGCTTGAAGATGGCCAACTTTATGTCACTCACATCAAGGGTTTTGGTTAGGGTGCCTGGCCTCTAGATTCAATTTCCTTATCTATTCACTATTACTGAACCTCCAAAATATACTATTTAATTCTATGTATATATGTCGTACGTGTACATACAGATTACACACAGGCACACGAAAAATATACATTATCTACTATATAAATACACACACATAGCTCTTCTAAAATTATGCACATTCAACATCATTTACTGTGATAGGAGATACCCAGAGCCCAGAAGGGGAAAAAAATAAAATAATTTTTTTTTTCCTACCGGTTCTGCATACCTGATTAATTTTTTCCTACTGGTTCTGCACACCTGATCGTAGGAACCCATCACTGACTATGAAGCAGTATATAACTCAAAATGCTATTGCTAGATGCTATTTGGGAGCCCCTCCTAAAATAGCACCGCCTGTGAAATGTTGTTCACCATTACTTCCTCCTTTAGGTTTTTCCCCTTGGACAGAACATCTTCTCTCTCATTCTCGCGGTGCCCAAAATGAGAGTAGCTGTCAACTCCTTGTTCTGACTCCACCTAAGAAACGTTATCCACTCCAAGTTGGTTACCCCTAACAAGGTCAGGTAAGACGCTGCCTTGCTGTTACGTGTTAGGATTTGCACGGAATGAGCATTCTGTATTTTCCATCTCACTTCGAGAACTGTAGAGAAAGGAATGGGATTTTTATTATTATTATTATTATTAGAAACATGGAAACATAGAAGATTGACGGCAGAAAAAGACCTCCTGGTCCATCTAGTCTGCCCTTATACTATTTCCTGTGTTTTATCTTAGGATGGATCTATGTTTATCCCAGGCATGTTTACATTCAGTTACTGTGGATTTACCAACCACCTCTGCTGGAAGTTTGTTCCAAGCATCTACTACTCTTTCAGTAATATAATATTTTCTCATGTTGCTTTTGATCTTTCCCCCAACTACTGTAACTTCAGATTGTGACCCCTTGTTCTTGTTTTCACTTTCCTATTGAAAACACTTCCCTCCTGAACCTTATTTAACCCTTTAACAAATTGAAATGTTTCGATCATGTCCCCTCTTTCCCTTCTGTCCTCCAGACTATACAGATTGAGTTCATGAAGTCTTTCCTGATACGTTTTATGCTTAAGACCTTCCACCATTCTTGTAGCCCGTCTTTGTACCCGTCCAATTTTGTCAATATCTCTTTGTAGGTGAGGGAGGGGCCTCTCTAAGTATCTCCTGAGAGAAAACAGGGCTGGAAAAGGCGGGGAGAAGCCTCCGTGGGGCCTCTCTAGGAATCTCCTGGGAGGAAACAGGGCTGGAAAAGGTGGGGAGAAGCCTCCATGGGGCCTCTCTAGGAATCTCCTGGGAGGAAACAGGGCTGGAAAATGCGGGGAGAAGCCTCCGTGGGGCCTCTCTAGGAATCTCCTGGGAGGAAACAGGGCTGGAAAAGGTGGGGAGAAGCCTCCATGGGGCCTCTCTAGGAATCTCCTGGGAGGAAACAGGGCTGGAAAATGCTGGGAGAAGCCTCCGTGGGGCCTCTCTAGGAATCGCCTGGGAGGAAACAGGGCTGGAAAAGGCGGGGAGAAGCCTCCATGGGGCCTCTCTAGGAATCTCCTGGGAGGAAACAGGGCTTCCACCCTCCTTCTGGTTTCCCCAATCACACACATTATTTGCTGTTACATTGATTCCTATGGGAAAAATTGCTTCTTCTTACAAACTTTTCTACTTAAGAACCTGGTCACGGAACGAATTAAGTTCGTAAGTGGAGGTACCACGGTATATGGGTGAATCTGGGTACACTCACAATAATAATAATAATAATAATAATAATAATAATAATAATAATAATAATAGTAGTAGTAGTACAGTAGTAGTAATAATAATAATAATAGTAGTAGTAGTAGTAATAGTAATAGTAATAATAGTAGTAGTAGTAGTAATAATAGTAGTAGTAGTAATAGTAGTAGTAGTAATAATAATAATAATAATAATAATAATAATAATAATAATAATAATAATAATAATAATTTAGATCTACGGAGAGGGGCGGCATACAAATCTAATAAATAATAATAATAATTTGTATACCGCCCCTCTCCGAAGACTGGCGCAGCTACATTCTGGACTAATTGAAGTCTCCAAACATTCTTTAAAGGTTGCCCCATGTAGAAAGCATTGCAGTAATCTAGCCTCGAGGTATTGAGGGCATGAGTGACTGTGAGAAGAGACTCGCTGCAAAAGAGCTAAGATTAGAAGGATCAGCATGGCTGCGTCACTCATGCTAAACCAACGTAGTGGGGGCTCTCAACGGACAAGGTCTGTTTTCCCCACATTTCCTTCTGACTCTGGATAAGGAAAAACTGATACACGGGGATTTTACCGAGTCAAAAAACAAAAACAAAACCTTGCCACAGATGTTGGACAGGTGCATTGATTTTCTGTTGAAAACCTCACGTTGTTAATAATTAGTTTTTAAAAATTTGTTTAGCTTTCTGCTGGTTTCATTTAGGCACCTACCTGTGCAGAAATGAAATCTGCAAAAAGGAGATTATCAGAAATAGGGGCCTTGGGACAGTATCTGCATTTACGACTGATTGGAAGGCCCTTTTGGCACAAAACAGAGGAAAGTGCACTTATGTGCTTCAAGTTTGGAAGTTTCTTTCTATTTCTTTTTATCTTTTTATCACATTTTTCTTCCTTCCCTTTCCTTTTCATTCCTTTCCATTCCTCTCCTGTCCATTCCATTCCATTCCATTCCTTTCCTTTCCTTTCCTTTCCTTCCCATTCCATTCCATTCCATTCCTCTCCTCTCCATTCCATTCCATTCCTTTCCATTCCTTTCCTTTCCTTCCCATTCCTTTCCATTCCTGTCCTTTCTTTTCCTTTCCTTTCTTTCCTTTTCATTCCATTCCTTTCCATTCCATTCCTTTCCTTTTCATTCCTTTTCTTTCCTTTCCATTCCATTCCATACCATTCCATTCCATTCCATACCATTCCATTCCTCTCCTCTCCTCTCCTCTCCTTTCCTTTCCTTTCCATTCCTTCCCTTCCCATCCTATCCTATCCCATCCCATCTTATCCCTTCCCTTCCCAGATATGTTGTGTTACTTCAGCTGTCCTGGTTTCCACGCCTGAGAATTCCTGCATGCGAATATGCTGAAAATAATTCAGGTTGTTGACCTTTCTTAACCATGCATGCTCCTAGACCTCAGGGTCTTTCCTTCTAAAGAGAAGGAAACTGATTATCACATTGCTGGAAACTTATTAAAGTGCATATTCATTCAGCGAAACAGGGATCCTGCCGTAAATATTATGGAAGCTTCCTATACCTCTAATTAGAATAATAAAATCCCAGAATTAGAAAAGGCCATTTGTAGGTGGGTCTCAGTTACAAAATTATGAATACTTGATGCGGATATATTTTGTAAGGTGTAAAAGATACACCTATTTTAATGTAGATTTCATTGCAGATTTCTAACGTGTTTTGCATTCATTGGCTGTTAGCTGCCTTGATTGTCAGGAGAACGACGGCACAGAAATATGAATGAATGAATGAATGAATGAATGAATGAATGAATGAATGAATGAATGAATAAATAGTGAAGTTGCTCACAGCGAAAAAAGAAAGGGGGAAGAAAAGAAAGAACCAGGTTTACATTTTGGCCCTGGATAGAAACATAAAGGTTCCATTTTCCTCCTTGTTTCCTCTTCCTTTCTACTGTGTATCTCATTACCATTCTTGGAAAAAGAAAAAAAACCCATAACCCATAATTTCCGTAAAAGCAATGAAAATCTACTTACTTTGCTTGCTTGGTCATGGAACGCTATTAGAATTAAATTGACGGCCTATTTCTTACGTGGGTGGGCGCCTGTGTGCATGTCTATATATCCAATTATGTAAGCTACAAAAATAGAGTGTGCATGTAATTAAATGTGACAATGGGCCTTTACTTTCATAAAGTGCTCGGGAGATGAAAATATAAATCACACAATTCCTCCCTCCCTTTCTCATCTGTCTATCCTCCCTCCCTCCCTCCCATCCTTCCTTCCTTCTCCCTCCCTTCATATCTGTCTTTTCTTTCCCCCTCCCTCTCTTCTCCCTCACTTCTCATGTCTCTCCTTCCTTCCTTCCTTCCTTCCTTCCTTCCTTCCTTCCTTCTCCCTCCCTCTCTCCCTCAGGCTCTTTATATTTTATGATGATGATGATGATGATGATGATGATGATGATGATGATGATTATTATTATTATTATTATTATTATTATTATTATTATTATTTATTGGATTTGTATGCCGCCCCTCTCCGTAGTATGTATGTGTTGTCTGGTTTTTAATATGATAGGGTTTTATATATTTCTTTTTAATATTAGATTTGTTTTACTATAATATTCTTTTTATCATTGTTGTGAGCCGGGGCGGCATACAAATCTAATAAATTGAATTGAATTGAATTGAATTCTCATCTGTCTATCCTTCCTTCCTTCTTCCCTCCCTCCCTCCCTCCCTTCATCTGTCTCTCCTTTCCTTCTTTCCTTCCTTCCTTCCTTCTTTGTTTCCTTTCTTCCTTCCTTGTTTCCTTCCTTTCTTCCTTCTCCCTCCCTCCTCATCTGTCTATCCTCCCTCCCTTCCTTCTTTCTTTCCTCCCTCCCTCCCTCCCTCCCTTCATCTGTCTCTCCTTCTTTCCTTCTTCCCTCCTTTCATCTGTCTCTCCTTCCTTCCTTTCTTCCTTCTTTCCTCCCTTCCTCCCTTCACCTGTCTCTCCTTTCTTCCTTCCTTTCTTCTAAACCAAAAAGAGAGAGTACCCATTGATTGCTAAGTGTTTTGACCCACAACAACAACAGTTTAGTGTTCATTGAGATAGATGCTGAAGGGATAATGGCTAGAATGAATCTTGTCTCTTTGGGTCATCCTGCAGGAGCTAAACAGGTGACACATTCACATTCTTATGTTCTTACCAACAGATTTTGGGCAGTCGAATCCCAACTGCCCAGGTAGATCATTACAATCCATAATCTAAATGGAATCTGCTCAGAACAAGCCATGGCTCAGGAAAGGCAACCACTGAAAACTCATCATTTGTATTAATCCCATCATTGCAGGTGGACAGAATCATTTGGCCGTTCACTGCAGAGAAACACAATTCTGCTGTGCTAAATATTTGATCTCATCCACCGTCCCCTTTTAAAAGAAGATGTTCTCCTAATTGGTTTTTACAGGCTGATACTTTGTCACTCGACTCAGTTTATGGTCTTCTGTGAACTTCTTTAACCTAAACGCACTTACAGTGTGTGCTGCTCTTTGGGAGGAAGAAACATTTTAGAAATGTTGACACTCATGTTGCTGGCATAGGAAATGGGCCATGAGCTATAGATATTAAATTAGATTCCTCCCTTTTCTTCGAGGTCCATGCCCTTCTTTTATATATATTTGGAAATTTCTGGCAACGTTTCGACGAGGTCCCACTCGTCATCTTCAGGCTGGTGTTTCTGTCCTTGTTCTAGGGCGAACACAGCGAGACCTGAGCTGCCTTCCTTCTATAAATACTGGTGGCTGAGTGTGGTTTGATGGCTCAGCAATTGCCTGCTGTGTAGAAACTTCCTGGTGAGTCACTGGGGTAACACCTGGGGTTGTTGATGTGACTGAGCTATGCTGATTAGTTAATGGTTGTGGATTAGACGTGATATCCTGAGTAGTTGGAGCTTGCAGGCTACTTGATTGTTTTGCAATGTGTGTTCTGAGTCTGGTTTCAGTTTCTATGGCTGGGTTACATTTGAGGGATGGTTTCCAGATGTCTGGTAGGCGGGAGGTATCATCCCGCTTGTTCATATTTTGGGGATGTTTTTCTATCTTGATGGCTTCTATGATTATTCTTTTGCTGTAGTGTTCTGTTTTGGAAATTAATTTAGTCAAAATCAATTTCATGTCCTGTAGTTTTGAAGTGTTGGAAAAGGGAGGAGGTTTTTTCTTTTTTCCTTAATGCATTCTTATGTTCTGCACATGTAAATGCAACCTTTGCCTTGTAAGGCAGAGAATTAACCTCTAGGCTACAGTATCCAATCCCTTCAGCTCTGTACCAGGGAAGGGTTACATACTTTTGTGTCAAATCACCGTGGTTTATTGAAGGAACATCACAGCTCCTCTTTTGCCTCTGGGCCCAACCCAGGGCCATTTCCAAGACAGTTAATTTATTGATAGCCGACAAACTATATTCTGTATGTGTCACATGTTTTTGATGAATTTGAAAATTAAGAGAGACTAGGATAGATCTATTTCGACCTTATTTTGGACTCATCAGCTAGCCATACCCTCACTGGGACTTGAACCTGCAACCTTTGCCTTGTAAGGCAGATAATTAACCTCTAGGCTACAGTATCCAATCCCTTCAGCTCTGTACCAGGGAAGGGTTACATATTTTTGTGTCAAATCACCCTGGTATATCGAAGGAACATCACAGCTTCTTTTTTGCAGGTTCAAGTCCCAGTGAGGGTATGGCTAGCTGATGAGGCCAAAATAAGGCCAAATAACATTACATTTACATTACAATTACATTTCCAACAATATTCTGCCTTTTAAATATTTCCTAAAATGTTCTATTCTCTAGAAGGGGCATCGGTGCTAGCTTCCTACACTTTCGAGAAACGTGTGGCAATTGTGCTGCCCATCAAACACTGTTTATTTTAAAATGAATACTGTGAATTTGCTGGGTGGGGCCTAAAATTTAAGCTCAAGGTCAGTTGCAATCTTGATGAGCCTCTTAAAGTAAGTGTGTATCTCCTAAGATTGAGGGATCTGTGTCACACCCATCCTGAGTTAAATGCTGTTAATAAGATCCCATATTCTGTCACATATCAATCTATCAATCAAAGTGGTTCAATATCAGATAAATAATAACTAATGTGTGTGCCTTGTTATGTTATAACTTTCATGCTGCACTACGTGTTTAGTTATACTACAGTATCAGCTTCATACCAAAAAATAGTCTCCCTTCCCCTCTCCCCCTCCCCTCCCTCTCTTTTCCTTCCCTTTCCTTCCTCCCTTCCTTCCTTTTCCCTCCCATTCTTCTTTTTTCCTTTCCTTTCCTTTCTTTCCCCCTCCTTTCCTTCTTTCCTTTCCTTCTTCTATCCTATCCTATCCTATCCTTCCCTTCCTTTCTCTGTTCTTCTCCCATCCCATCCTCTCCCATCCCTTCCTTCTCTTCTCTTCTCCTCTCTTCCCTTCTCTTTCCTTTCCTTTTTTCCCCTTCCTTTCCTTCTTTCCTTCCCTTCCCTTTCCTTTCCATTAACTAGTTTCATAATGAATATTGATTCCAGCATCCATCTCTGACTATGAATATTTAATTTAAGTGTTCCTTCCTTTGAGCTGTGTCTGTGTCTTTGTGTATAAACACTCACAGAGACAATTTTCTTTCATACATATCTGGAGTAAGTCACATTGCAAAACCTCCTTATACAAAACCTCCCATAGTTTGCATTCCTTTATGGAATGTTTTATATACAACACAAAGCGTCTTGAAAGGGTAATATTGTTATAACTCTACATACATTGTCACCCAAATCCAGCAGTTATTTGAATGTCTTCAACATGTTTCTATGTATCAGAACCAAAGCAGTGAATTCACCCTTTACTTGAGTGTGACGGATACTTCTGTGTATTTATTTCCACTGAATAACCAGTTATAAATGACTTTTTCTTTGTGAGATATATGTATGTGTGTGTGTGTATAGAAACATAGAAGATATATATACTGCTCAAAAAAATAAAGGGAAAACTCAAATAACACATCCTAGCTCTGAATGAATGAAATATTCTCATTGAATACTTTGTTCTGTACAAAGGTGAATGTTATTTATTTTTATTTATTTTATTTGTCATACAAAAAAAGTATTGTATTGTAGTATGTTTAACATAATATAAGTATAAAGTAGAGATAGAAAAGATAAAAAAGACATTAGGACAGGAACGGTAGGCACAAAGTGCACAACAGCATGTGAAATTGATTGTCATTCAGTGTTGCTTCCTAAGGGGACAGTTTGATTTCACAGGAGTTTGATTTACTTGGAGTTATATTCTGTTGTTTAAGTGTTCCCTTAATTTTTTTGAGCAGTGTGTGTATGTGTATATATCCTAGTTTCCCTTAATTTTCAAATTCAGCAAAAACATGTGACATCTATCTATCATCTATTTATCTATCTATCTATCTATCTATCTATCTATCTATCTATCTATCTATCTATCTACCTACCTACCTACCTACCTATCTCTATCTCTATCTCTATCTCTATCTCTATCTCAATCTCAATCTCTATCTCTATCTCTATCTATCTATCTATCTATCTATCTATCTATCTATCTATCATCCATCCATCCATCGATCCATCTATCTATCTATCTATCTACCTATCTATCTCTATTTATCTCTCTCTCTCTCTCTCTCTCTCTCTCTCTATCTATCTATCTATATCTATCTATCTATCTATCTATCTATCTTACTATCTATCTATCTCTCTCTCTCTCCTGTCTATCTATCTATCTATCTATCTATCTATCTATCTATCTATCTATCTATCTATCTCTATCTATCTCTATCTATCTATCTCTATCTATCTATCTATCTATCTATCTCTATCTATCTATCTATCTATCTATCTATCTATCTCTATCTATCTATCTCTATCTATCTACCTATCTATCTATATCTCTATATCTCTATATCTCTATTTATCTATCTCTATCTATCTATCTCTATCTATCTATCTATCTATCTATCTATCTCTATCTATCTCTATCTATCTCTCTCTATCTATCTATCTATCTCTATTTATCTCTATCTATCTATCTATCTATCTATCTATCTCTATCTCTATCTATCTATCTATCTATCTATCTATCTATCTATCTATCTATCTATCTATCTATCTATATCTCTATCTATCTATCTATCTATCTATCTATCTATCTATCTATCTATCTATATCACACATTCATGTGTAGATATATATAGATATCCTTAATATTATCATCAACATCATTTTTTTGGCAGGATAACAGCATAGAAAGACGGGATAAAGAACAATTTGAAAGGGTTTTTGTTTTGTTTTTTTTGATTACCCAAAATTGAACAATTGAGCTTAAGTTAATTGCACTCAGGGTGACCTTATCAAGTAATTCATTTAAGCTGCAGTTGTGTTGTTACTTATGTGAAAGTTGATGGGATTAAATAGGTTTGTGTTCAAGTTCCATTGATTTTTAGTTTGTAGGCAAACTCAATATTAAAAGAGCTATTGACATTTCATCTTTTTTGTATGGTGTTGTGTTTTTTTAATTTGCCTCCTGGGAAAACACTTGTTAGGAAAGGCTACCGCCACACTTTGTAATCACTGCATTTTGGCACCAGAGCTTTGGTTGGCCTTCTCTGGGTCCCGTCGACGAAACAGTGTCGTCTGGCGGGCCCCAGGGGAAGAGCCTTCTCTGTGACAGCCCCAACCCTATGGAATCAACTCCCCCTGGAGATCAGGATTGCCCCCACCCTCCTCGCCTTTTGAAGGTACAATCTGCTCTTCCGACATTTAGGTTCCGTTTCTTTTTGCCATAGGTTTAGTAATACAGAGCACGCTAAAATCCTTGGGCTCAAAATGCAGATAGAATATGAGGAACGCATATTTATACCGAGCAGTAAATGAGCACTAAGGGGAGTTGCGTGAAAACTCTTTAGCTGGAGAGATCTCTGTTATGCCACTTTACATTCTCTTCAAAACTACCTTTGTGTAAAACCTGACAGGTCAGCCCAACTTGGTCCCTGAGCTTTTTGCTTTCTTAACCCTGGATTGTCTTTACATATACATACCTAGACACGTACACCTGAAAAGTCACTTTGGATCAAATTAGTAGAGAGCGTTCTTAGCCAAATGAAATTCCAAGGCAGTGAAACAAGTGTGAATTCTGTTCGAGTTGCCCAGAAGCGGGGAAACCTATCTGGCTGGTTGTGGCAGCATTGACCACAGATGTGCTAAGAGGGGTTGTATATTTGCTCCAGGCCCTCTTGAAAGAGAAATTGTTATTGGCAGTGAGTGCAGTTTTATGTCCACCTACCTACATTTCCTGAGAAATCTAGCAAGAATTGCATTGTTAGGGTCATCATACCAACAGAATCCTCATAAAAAGTGACATTTATATACCATCCTTTTCTTTTCTTTTTTTTAAAATAAAAGTTTTTATTTACAAATATACAGAACATAAAAGACAATCATAACAGTTGGCAATTGAAATGTAATACATTACAATATGTCTGGATGTAAAAATATAACAATTAATAAACATATAGACTTACAAAAAAAGGGATAGAGAGAAAGTAGAGAGAAGAGGGAGGGAAAAGACAAAGAGGAGAAGCAAAGAAGAGAAAAGAAAAAGAGAGAAGGGTGGGCGAGTGTACGATGGAGCTGTGTTAAGCATATCAACTAATTTTAAATTTATTAGCTCATTACCTTAGATCAAGATTAGTCATATAGATAGGTAGAAGCAAGCGTTGAATTAATCACAATATAGAGATTTTGAAATTAGAAGTAAAATTTCATATTTATATATCTAATATCTCTTGCAACTATTAGAAAAGAAAAGGAAAGGTTTTATACCAGATTTGTGTCTGATCTAATACAGTGATACCTCGTCTTACAAACGCCTCGTCATACAAACTTTTCGAGATACAAACCCGGGGTTTAAGATTTTTTTGCCTCTTCTTACAAACTATTTTCACCTTACAAACCCACCGCTGCCACTGGGATGCCTGGCTCCGGACTTCCATTGCCAGCAAAGCACCTATTTTTGTGCTGCTGGGATTCCCCTGAGGCTCCCCTCTATGGGAAACCCTACCTCCAGACTTCTGTGTTTTTGTGATGCTGCAGGGGAATCCCAGCAGGGGAATCCCAGCAGTGCAAAAATGGGTGCTTCACTCGCAACAGAAGTCCGGAGCCAGGGCATCCCAGCGAGGGGAGCCTCAGTGAAATCACAGCATTGCAAAAACACAGAGGTCCAGAGGTGGGGTTTTGAGGACTTCCGTGTTTTTGCGATGCTGCAATTTTGCTGAGGCTCCCCTCGCTGGGAAACCCCACCTCCGGACTTCCGTTGCCAGCGAAGCGCCCATTTTTGTGCTGCTAGGATTCCCCTGCAGCATCACAAAAACACGGAAGTCCGGAGGTGGGGTTTCCCATGGAGGGGAGCCTCAGGGGAATCCCAGCAGCGCAAAAAAGGGCGCTTCGGCTGGCAAAACGGGTTAATTTTGGGCTTGCACGCATTAATCGCTTTTCCATTGATTCCTATGGGAAACATTGTTTCGTCTTACAAACTTTTCACCTTAAGAACCTCATCCCAGAACCAATTTAGTTTGTAAGACAAGGTATCACTGTATATGCAGATCATTCCATTGTTTAAGCAGATTGTTCTCTCTTTTTTAACCACCTGTAGAAGGGATCCCAACAATTGTTAAATGAAGACTCCAGGCCCTTGAAAGAGAAATTGGGATTGGTAGTGAGTGCATTTTATGTTCACCTACCTACATTTCCTGAGAAATCTAGCAAGAATTGCATTGTTAAGGTCATTGTAGCAACAGAATCCTCATAAAAAGTGACATTTATATACCGTCGCTTTCAATCACTCAGAACTAATTCAGTTGCATTAGGTTAGCATTGTTTACCATAGTTCGGTAAATCATTACCCACATAGTAGCTGTGAGCAGCAGCTCAGAAAAATCATTGCTTTGATTAATGTGCTGGAATTAATAGAAGTCACAGCATCACTTCCAGATTTATTTGGGTGCCAAATCGCACAAAAACTCAATTTGTTTCGACCCATCCTCTGAACGCAATCCTGAAATCTAATGCAAGTTGTTGTCAGGAAAAGGTAACCATAATTTGTCTGGTTGTGTATACCCAGTTAATAGGATATTTTATGGAAAGCAAATGGAATAAGTAAAATACCATTGTACTGGGAGGAGCTGTTCTTGTACATTCATAACCATGACGATGCTACTTTGGTCTCGGAGGTTGAGGTACCAGGCAAGAAATGGAAAGTTCATGAGTTCTAGCAACACTTTAGCTGTGAAAGATAGCTGTGTGACCTTTGGTCAGTCACTCTCTCAGAACAACTCACCTGACAAGATTTTGTTGTGGGGAAAATAGGACAAGGAAAGGGTATTAGATATGTTTGCCATATCTAATATTTATTAGATAGTTGTTTTCATTTAAATGATAACAGCAAACAGGAAGGAAGGAAGGAAAAAAAGAAAGAAGGGAGGGAGGGAGGAAAGAAGGAAGGAAGGAAGGAAAAAAGAAAGAAGGAAGGAAGGAAAAAAAGAAGGAAGGAAGGAAAAAAGAAGGAAGGAAGGAAGGAAAGAGAAAAGATAAGATGAGAGGAGAGGAGTGGAGAAGAGAAGAGAGGAGATAAGAAGATGAATGAAAGGGAGGGAGGGAGAAAGAAAGAAAGAAGAAAATAGAAGAGGAGAGGAGGGAGGGAGGAAAGAACGAAAGAAGAAAAGACAAGAGGAGAGAAGAGGAGTGGAGAAGAGAAGACAGGAGAGAAGAAGATGAATGAAAGTGAGGGAGGGAAGGAGGGAGGGAGGAAGGAAGGAAGGAAGGAAGGAAGGAAGGACACTGCAACATCACAAGCTCCACACTTTTGTATCTGCCTTCCATTGTCATTGCATGCATCTAAAGGAGGGAGATTGAATTGTGACACCAAGATGCACAATTACCATTTGCTTCCATGCACTCACAAAGTCTTTGGATGTAAGGCATTTTTTTTTTGCTGAAGACAGCGCACGATGTTACCTCCAAATAAGTTCTTCTCCTCCCCCGCCCCCCAACTAAGTAAGTTGGGATTCCAAAATTTTCTAACAAAGTTTCATTCATTCATTCATTCATTCATTCATTCATTCATTCATTCATTCACTTATTCATTCATTCATTCATTCATTCACTTATTCATTCATTCATTCACTTATTCATTCATTCATTCATTCACTTATTCATTCATTCATTCATTCAACTTCTATGCTGCCCAATCCCAAAGATCAAAGGTGGGCTTTACATACTGTACCAATTGATTCACCCAACACTGGAAATGTAGCTCTGGAATCTGAGCATGCCTACAGCATCACAAAACACCACAATTTGCTCATGTGCACCATCTGCACATGCGTGTGATGTCAAACAACATGGCAATTCACTCGTGTGTGCTGTCCATGCGAGGGAATTATTACGAAACCCAGCGATATAGGATGGGATTGCACCCAGGCAGGTGGGTGGATGGACCCATTCACAGGTCGCTACGACTACTTCAGCTTCAACCACAACAATACATGAGCACAAAACAGATACAAACTCAAAGTGGACCATCCCAAACTTGACTGTAGACAATATGAATTTAGCAACAGTGTGTTTAATGCCTCACTACCTAACTCTGTGGTTCCGTCACCAAACCCCTAAAACTTTACCCTTAGACTCTCCACTGTTGGCCTCACCCGATTCCTAAGAGGTCAGTAAGGGGCGTGCATAAATCCACCAGTGTGCCTATTATCCCTGTCCAATTGTTCCCTCTTACCAGTACCCATATTATGTATATAAACAATGTTATTTCTATATATATTACAAATATGAAATATTACAAATTAGAATAGGATAGGATAGGATATCTCCGGGACCACCTTCTGTCACACGAATCCCAGTGACCAGTTAGGTCCCACAGAGTTGGCCTTCTCTGGGTCCCGTCGACTAAACAATGTTGTCTGGCGGGACTCAGGGGAAGAGCTTTCTCTGTGGCGACCCCAACCCTCTGGAACCAGCTCCACCTGGAGATCAGGACTGCCATTACCCTCCTTGCCTTTCGTAAACTCCCCACCTCTGCCATCAGGCATGGGGGAATTGAGATATCTCCCCCAGGCCTATATAATCATGGGGGAATTGAGATATCTCCCCCAGGCCTATATAATTTATGTATGGTATGTTTGTGTGTGTGTGTGTATGTCCTGTTTTTAAATAAGGGTTTTTTAGATATTTTTAAATATTATATTTGTTATTTACATTGTTTTTTATTATTGCTTTGAGCCGCCCTGAGTCTGCGGAGAGGGGCGGCATACAAATCTAATAAATAAATAAAATAAATAAATAAATAGGTTAGGATAGGATAGGATACGATATTATACAGTATGATACGATACAATACGATACGATACAAAAGGAGATTGGAATGGATTGGAATAGAATAGAATAGAATAGAATAGAATAGAATAGAATAGAACTATTGGTTCACCTGAATCTGTCCGAAATGGCTGAATCCCAAAGCTCTGCCTAAAATGATAACAAAGAAAATTGAGGAAGAGTTAAAAATGAAAAAGATACTAGAATTCAAGTACAGGATTAAGGGTAGAGTTTAAAGCCTTATTCCCCACTCTTTCTCAGATCTGAAAATGACTTTTTGAGGATTTGGGCAAGCTACAGTTTTTCAGTCTGTAACCTCAGAGGTTATGGGAGAGAAAATTATGGTGCCTCATATATGTCAAGACACAGGCCAGATAATTAATGTATGTAATAGGGCTGCATTCCTTGTCATCCACTGATACATCAGTCTTTGACGTTTTTGCTTTGTCGACAATATTTAGAATTAAGGGGGGGAATGAGGAATTTGAGGGTCTTTTGGTGCTTCAAAGTTGTAACTTGCTTGCTCTAATCAAAGCTGATGGAACGCTGATGAAAAATGTAGGAGAGATTTGAGACTGCATCTGTGTGTGTGTGTGTATGTATGAAAGACAGGAAAAAGAAAAAAAGTAAAAGAAGGTTTGGAAAAAAGAACACATACAGATTAGAATAGAATAGAATAGAATAGAATAGAATAGAATAGAATAGAATAGAATAGAATTTTATTGGCCAAGTGTGATTGGACACACAAGGAATTTGTCTTGGTGCATATGCTCTCAGCGTACATAAAATTAAATATACATTTGTCAAGAATCATGTGATACAACACTTAATGATTGTCATAGGGGTCAAATAAGCAATGAAGAAGCAATATTAATAAAAATATTAGGATATAAGCAACAAGTTACAGTCATACAGTCAACATGGGAGGAAATGGGTGATAGGAATGATGAGAAAAACTAGTAGAATAGAAGTGCAGATTTAGTAAAAAGTCTGACAGTGTTGAGGGAATTATTTGTTTAGTAAAGTGATGGCGTTCGGAAAAAAAAACCTGTTCTTATGTCTAGTTGTCTTGGTGTGCAGTGCTCTATAGCAGAGGTCCCCAACCGCCGGTCCGCGGACCGGGACCGGGACGTTGGGGCTTTTCAGCCGGTCCGCGGCGCCAGGGCCCCCTCGGCCTTTCCGCACCACCAGCGGCGCTCCCCCCGCCAGCCAGCCAAGCCCCGCGCCCGCCGGAACCGGCTCCTTGCTCTCCCCCCCGCCGCCCGCCGCGTTTGCAGGAGGTGGGGAGGGTTGGGCGGCCCGCCAAGGCCAGGAGGGACGCCGCTGCCGCCCCCTTCCCTCTCTCCGCCCGCCGCTGCGCCTCCTTGACGCCGAGAGGAAATGCCGGCAAAGGCTTTCCTCAGCGGAGGCCGGCGAAGGTGATATTGAATGTCGGGGGAGAACGGGCGGTTGCACGCGCTCCCTATCTCCCTGCTAGCCCACTCAGAATATTCAAAATAAGAAAAACCTTTGCCGGCGAAGGCTTTTCTTATTTTGAATATTCCGAGTGGGCTAGCAGGGGGATAGGGAGCGCGTGCAACCGCCCGTTCTCCCCCGACATTCAATATCACCTTCGCCGGCCCCGCCTCTCCTGCAAACCCCCTTGCTGAGAGCCCGGGGCGAAAGTGCTCTCGCAAAGGTGAGGCGGGCAGGGCGTGCGCGCATCATCGCTGAGAAGAACGGAGAGAGAACGAGAGTGAGTGAGAGCAACAGACAGCAAGATAGAGAGAAAGTGAGAAAGAGAGAGTGAGAAAGGGGGGAGAGAAAGAGATAGCAAGAGAGAGAACAAGAGAGAGAAAGAGCGTGAGAAAGAAAACAAGAAAGAGTGAGAGAGAGAGAAAGCAAAAGAGACAGAAAGAAAACAAGAGAGAGAAAGTGAGAAGAAGAGAGAGAAAGAGGGGGAGAGAGAGAGAAAGAGAGAGGGGGGAGAGAGAGAAAGAGAGGGGAGAGAGAGAAAGAGAGAGGGAGAGGGGGGAGAGATAGCAAGAGAGGGAGAGAGGGAAAGGGGGAGAGAGGGGGGAGAGAAAGAGAGAGGGAGAGAGAGAGGAGATAAAGGAAGAGGAGAGAGAGAAAGGAAGAGAAAGAAAGAAAGAGGGATAGAAAGAGAGAGAGAGTGAGAGATGCTCAGTGAGCCTTTCTTTGAAGTTGCCTTTCTTTCTTTCTCTTTCTTTCTTGCTCTTTTTCTTTCTCTCTTTTACCTTCCCTTCCTCTATTTCTTCTTTTCTTTCTCCTTCCTACCTTCTTCCCTTACTCTCCCCTTTCATAAGTTTCCTTGCTTCCTTCCTTCCTCTGTTCCTGTCCCTTCCCCCTTTCTTTCTTTCTTTCTTTCTTTTCCTCCCTCCATTTCTTGCTTTCCTTTTCCTTCCTCCTTCTTTCCTCCCTCATTCCCTTCTTTCACTCCTTCCTCTCTTACTCTCCCCTTTCACACCTTTCCTTGCTTCCTTTGCACCCTTCCTCTGTTCCTGTCCCTTCCCTCTTTCCTTCCTTCCTTCCCACCCTCCGTCCATTCATTCACCCATTCCTCTCTTGATCGCCCCTTTTACGGCGCCGCTGACAGCTAGCTCCCCCCCCCCACCGGGCCATGGAAAACTGGTCTAGCTTAAAGCCGGTCCCTGGTGCAAAAAAGGTTGGGGACCTATGCTCTATAGCGACGTTTTGAGGGTAGGAGTTGAAACAGTTTGTGTCCAGGATGTAAGGGGTCAGTAAATATTTTCCCCACCCTCTTTTTGACTTGTGCAGTATACAGGTCCTCAATGGAAGGCAGGTTGGCAGCAATTGTTTTTTCTGCAATAATTCATATATATATAATTCATTTTGCTAAAAGGTTTGGGCATTTAATGTTCTGTCTGGGTTCCCCCAGACCTCAACACCAACTGGAAAAAACAGCCAGACACTCTGGTAAAAGCCAAAAGTAGTTTATAACTGGAAAAAATAAGCACAGAGGAAAACCTGTTCTTCCCAACAGACAGGATATAATACGGTACAGCAGGGTCCTGATGTCCAGACAATACAGCAAGCTTCTTGCTGGCACCCCCCCCCCCAAGGTTTCAATAGTCAAAGGCACAAACCAGGATTCCAAGACGCCAAAGTTCACAGTCAGGTCCCACGACTTTCAAAGATAAAACTCCACAAGCCAGGAAGGGTGGGTCTGCCTTTTAGCCTTTCCCAAGAGCACCACACCCAAACCCAGCTGCTGCCACTTTAATGCTGAAAGTATTTAGCCAATTGACTCCGTCTCTGATTAGCTCTTCGTTGTCGCAGATCAATTATGGCTTGTGCACTTTCCTCTAAGGAATACAGGCTGCTTGCTGAGGAGAGCTCCCCCTGGTGGGACTCTGACTGTCCTCCCTCTTCTTCAGCCTGGGATTCCTCCTCGTCTGTCTGCACCTCCTGTTCCTCAGCCTCTCCCTCTGAGCTGGAAACCGACAGAAGGTCAGCCGTTCCCGGAGGGGCCTCAGACAGAACCACAACATTTAATGATATGTATTTGGAGTTTTATCAATTCCCAACTAACTTAAAAAATGGAAGTCATCATTTACATTTAGCTTGAATCTATTACGGGCTCATGTATTGCTGCGGTTGAAGGTGAAGTAGTCATTAACGGGAAGGACATTGTAGCGGATGATTTTATGAATTACATTTAGATTGATTCAAAGGCAACACAGTGGTGAAATATTTCTGGACTCTCTCGATTGTATTAATGTCTGATATGCAATGGGGGTTCCAGACAGGTGAGCTGTATTCTAAAATTGGTCTAACAAATGTTTTGTATGTTCTGGTTAGCAATGCAATGTTGTCAGAGAAGAAACTATGTAATATTAGATTAACAACTCTTAGTGCTTTTTTGGCAATGTTGTTACAGTGGGCTCTAGCACTTAGGTCTTTGACAGAGTGAGGGTCATCTACAAGTTCATTTCCTCCAAGTTTGTATTTTATTTATTTTATTTATTGGATTTGTATGCCGCCCCTCTCTGCAGACTTATTTAATAAAACAACTAAAAACCCTTATTATAAAAACCAAACATACACACAAACATACCATACATAACTTGTAATGGTCTAGGGAAGGAATATCCTAACTCCCCTATGCCTGGTGACAAAGGTGGGTCTTGAGTAATTTGTGAAAGACAAGGAGGGTGGGGGCCATTCTAATCTCTGGGGGGAGTTGATTCCAGAGGGCTGGGGCCGCCACAGAGAAGGCTGTTCCCCTGGGGCCCGCCAAACGACATTGTTTGGTCAACGGGATCCGGAGAAGGCCAACTCTGTGGGACCTTATCAGCCGCTGGGATTCGTGCGGTAGAATTCTGATTCTTTTTGCCAATAATAATAATAATAATAATAATAATAATAATAATAATAATAATAATAATAATAATAAAAATATTAGATTTGTACATCACCCATCTCCGAAGCCTCGGGGCGGCTCACAACACAGCAATAGTACAATACATTATACAAATCTAATATTAAAATTTAAAAGGTTAATTAAAAACATTGATATAACATAGTCAGTATCATAAAGTCATCAACTACGCAATCATACACACTCAACTCAATTAATCATACTACAGAGGTCAGAAAAACAACAAGGGGGGAGGATAATCATCCCCACGCCTGGTGACAACATTTTATGGAAGGCGAGGAGGGTGGGGGCTGTTCGAATCTGTGGAGGGAGTTGATTCCAGAGGGCCGGGGCCGCCACAGAGAAGGCTCTTCCCCTGGGCCCCGCCAACCGACATTGTTTAATTGACGGGACATGGAGAAGGCCAATGTGTAAGACAGAGCATTTGTTGGTTGAGATTTGAATTAAACAAATTTGGAGATACAGGCTAAAGTTAAGGATCCGTTGTGCCCTATGGGGAGCAGGATTGATTTGAAACGATCGTTGTCCAATGTAGGAAAAGGATCAGAGCTTTAACAGAAAGTGTTGAATTGGGGGAGGATATATTGTTTCCACAAGTTTGTGGAATGAGTTGGCAGCTGAATCCCTTTCTGCACCGGCCCTATTTGCATACTGGAATTAACTGCATTATAGGAAGGAGGGACGGAGTGGGTCTGACGGTGTTTTGCAAACCTTTTCACCTGCTCTGAAATCAGAAGGGAGTTTGATTTAGCTCCAAACAGATCTAATCTTTATTCGTTGCTAAATTAATTCTGCCTACCTTGTGAAACTACTTAGTGAGAGGTTAATTAAGTCTCTAACTATTGAGATTGACATAGAGAAAAGGGAGGACAGGAGAAGGCTAGAAGGGAGGGGAGGGGAAGGGGAGGGAGGGAGGGAGGGAAAGAAAGGAAGGAAGGGAAGAAAAAGGCAAAAGAGAAAGGAAGAAGGAGGGAAGGAGAAAGCAAGGGAAGAAGGGAGGGAAGGGGAAGGAAAGAAGAAAGGGAAGAAAGGGAGAAGGGAAAGGGGAAAAGAAGAAGGGAGGGAAGAAGGAAGGGAAGGGAAGAAGGGAGGGAAGAAGGAAGGGAAGGGAAAAAAGAAAGGAAGGAGAAGGAAAGGGATAGAGAAGAATTAGATGATCCTTCTATATCTTATGTTAGTATTATGTACAAAACAGTTGGGTTTGGCAATATATAAACAAGCTAACAATGCTTGCATGTATTGTAGTACTACAGCTTTGAGAATTAGTGTTGGAAATTGTCATTAGAGGGAGAACAGAAGCCTGATTCTCTCTCCCTCCCTCCCTGCCTCCTCCCTCTCTCCTCTATCTGTTCAGTATTGCTTATTCATTGTGACCGCTGTAGTAAGAACTGTGTATATGATTATAGTTTATGTACTTGTAAGCTGTACAAATAAGACTTGTAATATTGTATATGTATTGAGAGATATTGACTGATTTGCCTTGACTATGCTATTTGCCAAAGTAAACACTATTTTATACACTTTAATGTGTCTGGTTTGTATGACTGAACCATTACTCATATCTCCTGACTATCTACTGGATATTTGCTAGGATTCCACATTTCTTTTGTGTGTGTGCAAACGAGTGTGCAGGGATCACTCTGCACACTCCTTAAACATCTTTCCAACCCTATATTTCCATTTTTGAATAGAAGAGAATATTTGTAGCTTTGAAAACCTTGGTGCTCCCTGAGCCTTGAAGATGTGTCATTCCCTAACTAGCTAATGTCATCATTGCTCTGTGATGCTACCTAGTCAGAGAGATCCACACACAGATTAACCTGATGGTATTACAGTGGTGCCTCTACCTAAGAATGTCTCTACTTAAGAACTTTTCTAGATAAGAACCGGGTCTTCAAGATTCTTTTTGCCTCTTCTCGAGAACCATTTTCTACTTAAGAACCCGACCCTGGAAAAATTTCCAGAAAATTTGAGAGCGGCACGAAGGCCCGGCCAGTTTCCTACCATTCCCCTTTAATCCTGGCCATTTTGGGCTTTTCTGGGCTGCCAGAGGAGCCCTTTTGGTGGCGCTTAAGGAGGCTTTGGCAGTCCAGAGCAAACAAAGCATTTTCCTTTCTCTGGGCGCTTGGAGAGGGAATAAACCTCTGCCAGCACCCAGAGAAAAGAAACGCTCCCCTCACTCTGGGCAGCCCAGAGCGAATGAAGCGTTTTCCTTTCTCTGGGTGCTTGGATAGGGAATAAACCACTTCGCTGTGGTGACTCCCTCGCGCTGCCTCCCATACACCTGATGTGAGCATCTGGACGCGGAAAGCCAAAAAGGGAGCCCTTCACCCCGGCTGAATCAACTCGTTTTCAGCCAAACCGAGGAGTGACCAGAGTGAATAATGGGCTCCGGCTATAAAGCAAGCGAGTGAGAGAAGAGGGGTGCCCTTCAGCATGGGAAGGAAGAGGAAGCAGGTAGTATCAGCAGCAGCAGCCACCTTTCGGTCAATGGAGCGAGAGGTTCCCCCCTCTCGCCCGCCTGGGTTTCTCTCTCTGGCGCAGTGTATGGGAAGCAGGTAGTAGCAGCAGCTTCCATTTCTATGATGGTAAAGCAGGGGTCCCCAAACTTTTTACACAGGGGGAAGTTCACTGTCCCTCGGGCTGTTGGAGGGCCGGACTATAAAAAAAAACCTATGAACAAATCCCTATGCACACTGCACATACCTAATTTTAAAGTAAAAAACAAAATGGGGGGGAAGAAGTCTGAAATTCATATATGTTTATGTTTTGTTTTTAATTTTCTTTTGTTAACATCTGATTGGCTATAGAAGGTGTTCTTGGCTTATAGAAAAATGTCTAAAGAAAGAAGGAAGCACTTTGGCATAATGGTTAATAAGTTAGAAAATAATTGGTGTTGTACTTTTTGAAGGAACATTAAGGAGGGAATTTAATTTAAAAAATGAATGTAACTGGATGACAAAATTCCGGAAAAAAAACTTTTGCAACTTTTTTGATGATTGATATTAGTTACTAACAAAATACCGCATTTTATTCATGGAAAATTAGATGGTACACTGTATTGTTTGAATGTATGTTAAGAGAAAAATAAAAAAAATTACACACACACCCAAAACAGTCCTTCCTTTCTCTATCTCTCCTTCCTTCATTCCTTCCTTCCTTTTTTTTAATTAAATTTTTATTTACAAATGTACAAAACATAAAAGAATAATCAAAACAGAAAACAGTTAAATCCTAGCATAATATAACAATTTACGAACTTAAAGACTTGTAGGGAAAAGGGAAGAAGGGTAATTAGGAAAAAGGTAAAGAAAAGGAGGGAAAAAGATAGAAAAGACAGAGGACATAGAAAAGATAGAAAGGATAAAGGGGTTGGCGAATGTCCTGGAGAGCTGTATTGAAAACGAGAACTAATTCCTAATTTATTAGCTCATTACCATGGTTCGAATTAATCATCTGGGTGGGCAAATGCAAGTGTTGAATTAATCAAAGTATAGAGATTTTAGAAAATAGTAGTAAATATTCTATCTGTGTATATCTAAGGTCTCTTATTACTATAGAAAATACAAGAGAGCTATATACTGGATTTGTAACTGGTCGAGTTTATATCAATCATTTCAATCTTGTAGCGTGTTATTCTGCCTTCCTCCCTCCCTCCCTCCCTTCTTTCCCTCCTTCATTCCTCTCTACTTCTCTTTCCCTCCCTCTCTTTCCCTTTTCTTTCTTTCTTCCTCTCTTTTCCCCTGTGCTCCTGTCAATCACCGGCGGTCCGGATAAATGGCCTCAGCATGCCCACGGGCCGTAGTTTGGGGACCGCTGTGGTAAAAGGATTATTATTATTTTTTGTTGTTGTTTGGGCGAAGCAGGACATTGAGCTGTCTAAAATAGAAGGTTCGGGTTGGCAAAGAAAGAGATATGTAGAGCCGCCACGGAAGACGTTCCCTATCGGGGAATGTTGTTGAAACCTCGCAGAAACAAACCAGGGCTGCATCAGAAACATGTCATTGTATTTCAGTTGGCTTAGTGAACAGCAGTAGAATATACCTATTATTTGCTCAAGCTCAAAAGACTTGGCTGCCTTCTGTTGGCATCGCTCCACGCTATCGCACTGACTGTTCATAATCAAGCGGGTGGGGAAACATCTGCTTTAGGCTAAATAAGCTAAGCTGCTTTTTATATACATTTTATATAAAACATATACATCCCTCTCTGATCTAGATATTTTAATACCTGTTTTAAGCTGAACTAAGCTGGTACTTAAAATAGCTCTCTGACATTCAGAATAATGGAGATGAAAGCGAGTGCAATAAAAAATTGTCAGCGAGGTGCATTGCTAGCACTGATTCAGCTACAGCCTCGTTCGTTTTTTAAAATGTTTTTATTTAGCCGGAAAGATTTGCATCTCCGAGAATTAAAATGCATGGTTTGTTTTCCAGCCTCTTCAGCCCCATATGCAAATGGATATGCAGTTTAGGTTTGAATAACAATATGCAGTTGCAGTTTACTTGGGAACAGATGTGATCTGCTGTAGCCTTATTCTCACATGTGGGTTAGCCCTAGAACTTCAGGATCGTTTCATCTAGATTCAAGGTATCAATATGTGTTCTGTCGGGCTCTCTGGTAGAATCCTCTCAAAAATTCACAGGTACAAATTTCAGACACACACACGTTTGAAAATTCAAAACAATGTTCTTTATAATGAAAATTCACTTAAACCAAGCCCTCTTTTGGTATAGCAAAGAGCACTGGTCTCCAAACAAACTGGTAATTGGTACAAGTCCCTTATCAGTTCTGTGATACTTAGCTTGCAGCTGTGAGGCAATTCACAGTCCTTCTTCTTTCACAAAGTGAAACACACTTTGCTCTGGTTTAGTTTCAAAGCAGGGAAAAATCAGCACACAAAGATCAAAGTCAGCAAAGCAGGCACGAAACACAACGATCAGATAATCCTCCACAATGGCCAAACCCACAGGCTGCTCTTTATAGCAGCCTCACTAATGACCACAGCCCCACCCAACAACAGGTGGCCTCATTTTCTTTGATAATAATCTCTCAGTTGGTGTTGCCTATGCATCGCTCTCTGCATGCGTGGCTGCATCATTAACTCTTGTTCTGAATCCATGGAGGAGCTAGATAATTGATCTCCTCCTGAGCTGTCTGCCACACTCTCCTCCTCCCTGTCACTCATGTCTTCTTGGTCAGAGGAGCCTTCATCATCAGATTGCACCGGGGGCAAAACAGGCCTGCAGCATGTGGATGTCTCCCCCACATCCACAGTCCTTGGGGCAGGAGCTGGGCCAGAGCTAACCACAACAAATATGGTAGTGGAGAATGGAGACTGCTTCTCTTGGAACAAAGAACGCAGAATTGAGTTGGAAAAGACCTTCCTATGTTTTAGCCTTCAACCCCTGGGTTATTCTTGTTGTTTTTGTCTGCAGTCTCTCCAGAGTCTCGACATCTTTTTAAAAATTATTATTGTGGTAACCGGAACTGGATGCAGTATTCCAAGTGTGGTTTTACTAAGGCAGTGTTTTGGTGTGTTTCGCGGAGTGAATGGTAACGAATGTCTTTTTAATTATATTAGAACTCTTAGATTTTTTTAGTTATATTAATTGGATTCCATTGTATCATTATGTGTTAGCAAAAACTTCAGAAGAGAAGGATTTAGGGGTAGTGATTTCTGACAGTCTCAAAACAGGTGAACAGTGCAGTCAGGTGGTAGGGAAAGCAAATAGGATGCTTGGCTGCATAGCTAGAGGTATAACAAGCAGGAAGAGGGAGATTATGATCCCGCTATATAGAGTGCTGGTGAGACCACATTTGGAATACTGTGTCCAGTTCTGAAGACCTCACCTACAAAAAGATATTGACAAAATTGAACGGGTCGAAAGACGGGCTACAAGAATGGTGGAAGGTCTTAAGCATGAAACGTATCAGGAAAGACTTCATGAACTCAATCTGTATAGTCTGGAGGACAGAAGGGAAAGAGGGGGCATGATCGAAACATTTAAATATGTTAAAGGGTTAAATAAGGTCCAGGAGGGAAGTGTTTTTAATAGGAAAGTGAACACAAGAACAAGGGGACACAATCTGAAGTTAGTTGGGAGAAAGATCAAAAGCAACATGAGAAAATATTATTCTACTGAAAGAGTAGAGTAGATCCTTGGAACAAACTTCCAGCAGACATGGTTGGTAAATCCACAGCCACTGAATTTAAACATGCCTGGGATAAACATAGATCCATCCTAAGATAAAATACAGGAAATAGTATAGTAAAACTGTTAAGTATTCAATAAATAGTGCATAAACATCCTGTAGGGTCCTGTGAATGTCCAACTCCTTCAATGATTGCATCTCAACTATTGATGGATCTTTGTCACTTTTCAGAAAAAGCATTGCTTTAGTTCAGGACTGTTTAAAGTCTAACCAGTCTCTATTCTGTTACAATCCCAGTAAGTTTTCCAGTTTTCTTGGTCGGGTAAAGATTGCATTCAATCTAGGCTGGTTGTTGTTGTGATTCAGTCTGAGGCTCCTCAGGGAACGGATGGAACTCTGCCGGCTCCATGCTCAGAGGGGGAGGACGAGGAACAGGAGGAGGAGGAGGACCAGGCAGACGGGGAAGAGGAATGTCAGGATGAGGAGGAGGGAGAACAGCCTGAGACCCCCGGGGGGGAGCTCTCCCCAGCGAGTAGCCTGGAATCATTAGATGAGAACGCACAAGCCATCATAGATATGAGGCAGAGAAGGGCAGCACAACGAAGGGGACAATTAGCCAGGTATTTCCATCCCTAATAGGCAACAGCTGGGTTGGGTGTGGTTCTCCTCAGAAAGGTTGAAAAGGCAGGCCCGCCCTTCCTGTATTGTGGAGAGTTATCTTTTGGGAGTCCTGTGACCTTGCTTCGATCCTTGGCGTCTCTGATTCTGGCTTGTGGCCTCGAAGGCTGAAAACTTGGGGGAGGTGTGGGTTTTATTATCTACAGTGGTGTGTGTGCCAGCAAGAAGCCTGTTGTATTGTCTGGCCGTCGTGACTCTTCTGTGAAGCTTCACAGCATTCCAGTTTGTAAGAACAGTTTTTGTTATCTGTGTTTGTTTTCAAAGATATAAAATGACTTTGCTTTTTACCAGCGTGTCTGGCTACTCTTTTTAGTTGGTGTTGACGTCTGGGGGAACCCAGACAGAACAGTTGTAATTTCAGCATATATAAACCCTAGTTCTATCATGATTCTCATACAATGTTTAATTTGCCGAAAAGGCAAATATAAGAATCTTTGGAGAGTGGAAGAGGAAAACTGCTCATTAATGAAGTGGACAAGGCTCCAACAAGAAATAACAAATATAGATTTTTTGTCCGGTCTGCCATCTCGGTTCTTGTTTTTTCGATAAGCACCAGTGCCAATGAGTTAACGTCTTGAGAATCCTGGGTGAGATAATTTGGCATTATTCAGGGCATTTTGGGAGAGCAATTCTGTTGTTCCCTCTCTTTATCTGACCGCTGATTGGTCCCCAGCTCCACAATCAGAAATACAGAATATAATTTCAGAGCTGAAAAGTGGCAAAACCCCAAGTCAAGATACGATCTTGCCAGAATTATCGAAAACAATTCTGCATTGGTGGGACTTTGGGTTGGCTCTCCTGGACACTGCCATTAATCAGCCTTTATTACTTCCCATAGAGTGGCTTCATTTTATCATTCCCATAATATACAAGAAAAGCAATAGGCAAAATCCAGCTACACCATATTTTCACTTTGGCAGTTGAAGCCGTGCCATAACCAAGGCCAGTTTCTAGATTTGTGAATTCCACTTTTCAAAATTTCCCAATCAGCTTAACCATTGATAAAATTGTCTATGGACTTTCTCAGTCATCTTAGGTCAGTTTTGCTTTGCTCTGCTCTGCTCTGCTCTGCTCTGCTCTGCTCTGCTCTGCTCTGCTCTGCTCTGCTCTGCTCTGCTCTGCTCTGCTCTGCTCTGCTCTGCTCTGCTCTGTTTTTTTAGTCCAATACACAATAATACACAATGAAGGTAATAGAGGGCACCTTCGATGAAATAGAATTAGAGAAAGAATAAAAAGAATAGAAGAGAGAGTATAGGTTGTCCCAAGGGTAAAACACCCTTGGGACAACCTATGCTCTCTCTTCTATATATACACTGCTCAAAAAATTAAAGGGAACACTCAAATAACACATCGTAGATCTGAAGGAATGAAATATTCTCATTGAATACTTTCTTCTATACAAAGTTGAATGTGCTGACAACAAAATGAAATGGATTGTCAATCAATGTTTCTGCCTAAGTAGACAGTGTGATTTCACAGAAGTTTGATTTACTTGGAGTTTTATTGTGTTATTTAAGTGTTCCCTTTATTTTTTTTCAGCAGTATATAAAAGGGCTGCTGAGCTTTCTTGTTTTTTGTTTGTTTGTTTGTTTGTTTACTTACTTACTTACTTACTTACTTACTTACTTACTTACTTACTTACTTATTCCAATACACAATAATACTCAATGAAGGTTATAGAGGATATAGTAGAGAAGAAATATGAGATATAGGAGAGACTATAGGACAGAGGACGGAAGGCACTCTAGTGCTTTTATGTACGCCCCTTACTAACCTCTTAGGAATCTGGAGAGGTCCACCGTGGATAGTGTAAGGGTAAAATGTTGGGGGTTTAGGGAATGATACTACAGAGTCCGGTAATGAGTTCCACGCTTCGACAACCTGATTACTGAAGTCATGTTTTTTACAGTCATGTTTGGAGTGGTTAATATTAAGATTGAATCTGTTGTGTGCTCTTGTGTTGTTGTGGTTGAAGCTGAAGTAGTCTTTGACAGGCAGGACATTGCAGCATATGATCTTGTGGGCAATACTTAGATCATGTTTAAGGTGTCGTAGTTCTAAGCTTTCAAGACCCAGGATTGAAAGTCTAGTCTCGTAGGGTATTCTGTTTCGAGTGGAGGAGTGAAGGGCTCTTCTGGTGAAGTATCTTTGAACATTTTCAAGGGTGTTAATGTCTGAGATGCGATATGGGTTCCAAACAGATGAGCTGTATTGGAGGATGGGTCTAGCGAAAGTTTTGTAAGCTCTGGTAAGTGTTGTACCTCATTATTCTTGACAAATGTTATCTTTTCTTTTATGTACACTGAGAGCATATGCACCAAAGACAAATTCCTTGTATGTGCAATAACAATTGGCCTACAAATAATTCTATTCTATTCTATTCCATTGCGTTCCATTCCATTCCATACTTCATTCCAATAACTATTCTGTTCTGTTCTATTCCATTCCATTCCATTTCATTCCATTCCATTCCATTCCATTCTATTCTATTTTTGTATCGTATCGTATCTATTCTATTCCATTCCATACTTCATTACAATAACTATTCTATTCTATTCTATTCTACTCTACTCTACTCTACTCTATTCTATTCCATTCCATTCCATTCTGTTCTATTCTGCTTGAGACAAGAATTATCCACAAAACGATTATATATCGGGGGAAAATATATAAAAACAGAGATGGTTTAGGAGAGACATTCTTGAAAATGTGCATGAAATTTATAAAGGCTTTTTAAAAAAACAGTAATGCAACAAAGGGAGCCTACAATCTTAAATGGAGAAAGAGAATAAATCTAGCAATTTGTCTATTTCCCAACAAGGAGTCCTGAGAAAACAATGTTCTGAAATTTTCCAAGTAATGTTGACCTTTCCTTCCCATCTTCCGTTGTTTAAATTTGTGTACAAATAGATCTACCTCCAGATAAATAGCGACAACCTTGCTTCCCTTCAAACTGATATTGCATGGATAGTGATAGAGATGTCAGCGGGCCAGTCGAGAAGGTGTCACTGGAGCCATCTTGTCAAAGTGATAATTATATCGCTTATGATTTAATCTTTTCTACAGAAGAGTGCTATTGCGATCATGCTTGGGAGATAGATGCCATCCACTTCCTAAATATTTATCTGTATGCATGGAGAGAGCTGTGGAGTGTTAATGAATATTAGCAATGAAGAGGAACTGATGGTGAAAGAAGATAGAGACATTGGACATTGGACATTGAAATTGGTTGTTAATACATTACAGGAATGTAAAAATAATCCTGTTGTCTGATAGGGCAATGGTCTCTTTCCAATACAGTGGTACCTCTATTTATGAACTAAATTCGTTCCATGACCAGGTTCTTAAGTAGAAACGTTCTTATGTAGAAGCAATTTTTCCCATAGGAATCAATGTAAAAGCAAAGAATGTGTGTAAACCCATTAGGAAAGAAATAAAAGCTCGGAATTTGGGTGGGGGGAGGAGGAGGAAGAAGAGGAGGAGGACAGTCACTGCCGAAGGAAGAAGGTGAAGTGAGGGGAATAAAAACATCCAAAATTTTAACGCTTAAAAAAAAAAGAGGGACTCTGAGGTGGCGAGGAGGAGCACGCGCCTCCCATACACCTGGCATCAGGCTACCTTCCCTACACTGGCTGCTGCTGCTGCTACCTGCTTCCTCTTCCTTCCCATGCTGAAGGGCTCCCCTCTCCTCTCGCTCACTCGCTTTGTAGCCAGTGCCTTTCCTTCGCTGTGGTGACTCCTCGGCTGCCCAGAGCGAAGGGAGTGTTTCTTTTCTTTCGTTGCTGGCAGAGGTTTATTCCCTCTCCAAGTGCCCAGAGAAAGGAAAACACTTTGTTTGCTCTGGGCTGCCAAAGCCTCCTTACGCACCACCAAAAGGCTCCTCTGGCAGCCCAGATGGCTGTGATTAAAGGGGGAATGGCAAGAAACTGGCCAGGTCTTTGTGCCACTCTCAAATTTCCTGGGAATTTTTTCTGGGCTCAGGTTCTTAAGTAGGAAATGGTTCTTAAGTAGAGGCAAAAAAATCTTGAACACCTGGTTCTTATCTAGAAAAGTTCTTAAGTAGAGACTTTCTTAAGTAGAGGTACCACTGTAGTTTGTTGTTGTTATTAGTTGCAAAGTCATGTCGGACCCATCGTAACCCCAAGGACAATGTTCCTCCAAGCCTCCCTGTCCTCTACTACCACCTGGAGTCCATTTAACCTCGCTCCTCAATGCTTCAGTGACTCCATCCATCCACCTCATTCTCTGTCGTCCCCTTCTTCTTTTGCCCTCAATCTTTCTCAACACTAGACTCTTCTCCAGTGAGTCCTTCCTTCTCATTAGGTGGCCAAAGTATTTGAGTTTCATCTCCAGGATCTGGGCCTTCTAAAGAGCAGCCAGAGTTGACCTCTTCTAACCGGTTGGATCCCCTTGCAGTCCAATAGTTAGTAGGTGTCATCTTGTGGGACCCAGGAAGCATCTCTGTTGCACCACCTGTCCTTTGGAACAATGCCCCACTTGAAGTTACATAGACCCAACATACCCAACCTTCTTCTGCTTGGCATGGAAGTCAAAAGGTTAAGGGAACCATAACTGCTTGTTGCCATTTTTATGCTTTATGGTTGGGTTATTGTTGCTTTCTCAAACTTTGTGTTGATACTTAAAACTCTGTGGGCCACTTTTGAGATGGGCAGCCATATACATAAACAAAAATAAATATTATATTTCTTGAGAATAATTACATGTTGTTTAGACAAATCTGCACTATTATAACAGTATCATTTTGGTTATTGTTTTTCTGTGCTTCACAAAAGGTCATTTTTGCTACTTTGTACAATGTTTAAAGAGGGTTATAAAACATAGTGTATGCTGTAGTATAGACCAGTGTTTCCCAACCTTGGAACTTGAAGATATTTTGACTTCAACTCCCAGAATTCCCCAGCCAGCGAATGCTGGCTGGGGAATTTTGGGAGTTGAAGTCCAAGGATCTTCAAGTTGCCAAGGTTGAGAAACACTGGTATAGACCAACAAAATTAATTTTCCCTGAACCAATTTGCAATCTTTTAGGTTTGCATTTGCCAGAACGTCACAATTTAACTCTCCAATAAACATACCAATTAGTAGAGATTGTATTAAATTCAGAAATTCTCACAAAGATGTATAAACGGAAATAAAAATACAGGCCAATTTTAATGTGAACTCTTACTTTAATAAAATGCAACAAGATAAGGAACAAGTTACAGCAAACTTGCACTGGAAAAAATGTGAAATTTATAGAAAGCAAACCTTTCTCTGCCAAGCTCTATTACTAATTTATGTAACTTTTTTTTTCATCTTTCTATGGCTTTTTGAGGCACAGATGTGAAGAGACAATGAAGGTTCAAACCTAAATATTCTCCCTGGCTGCATACTAAAATAGGCTATGACAATCGTGTTATTCTATCATCCTTCATAAAGCATCTTGTCATTCTATCTAGTACAATTCCTCTTTTCTTTTCTACCATCGCTATTTTTCCCCTCGAAACAGAACATAGTCCTCAATAGAGAATGCGTGCTTTTCCTGCAAATGGTCTAAAATTCAGTGTTAAGTAGCAGGTGATGTGAAACTTATCCACCAGGCACTCAGGTGAAAGTACAGCAGGATAACCAAGAGAGTGAAATAACCAGAGTGAGTCTTCCTAAATTCAGAGCTTCAAATAAGTTTTAATTTTGTTTATAATTTAATTTTAGCCGTGCTAGGCAGACAGCTGTGTCTCCCTGATTGTGAATATCTGGATGGCACACGTTTGCAGTATTTGGAGGCATGTTGCTTCCAATATGGATATTACATCGAATTTGACATCTATCCATCTAGCTGTCTATCCATCTATCCATCTATCCATCCATCCATCCATTCATCCATCCGTCCATCCATCTGTCCGTCCGTCCGTCCGTCCATCCATCCATCCATCCCTAGCTATCTATCTGCCTGCCTGCCTGCCTGCCTGCCTGCCTGCCTGCCTGCCTGCCTGCCTGCCTGCCTGCCTGCCTGCCTGCCTGCCTGCCTGCCTGCCTGCCTGCCTGCCTGCCTGCCTGCCTGCCTGCCTGCCTGCCTATCTATCTATCTATCTATCTATCTATCTATCTATCTATCTATCTATCTATCTATCTATCATCTATCTACTATATCTGTCTGTCTGTCTGTCTGTCTGTCAGTCTGTCTGTCTATCTATCTACCTACCTACCATCTACCTTTCTACCTACCTACTGTTCTGCCAGCATGTCTCAACCGCCCGTAATGACAGGGTAATTAGTCCAGGAAGACACACACCACACGATAAAAGGAAAAGCCAAAAGTTTTTATAAACAGAAAAACAGAAACAGTTCCCTTTTTAAATGTCAAAGGGATTTTCTGGTACACACAAGGCACAGGTTAAATGCAGTCCAATTGCTCACCCAATAACTGGGAACTTGAGTCCAATTCTAAAGTCCAGAGAGTCCACACACACAATCCTGAAGAGCAAAAACCACGATCTTGATGAAACAATGAATCAGATAAACTGCCATGAGGCTAAAACACCAGGCTGCACTTTTATCTGTAGCACTAATTACAGCAGCCCCACCCAACCACAGGTGGCCTCATTTTCTCTTGTAATAATCCTTCAGTTGTTGTCTCCTATGCAACACTCTACGCATGCGTGGATGTGTCATTAATTCTTGTTAAGAATCCAGGGATGATACAGATGACTGATCTCCTCCTGGGCTGTCTGCCAAACTCCCCTCTTCCCTGTCACTCACGCTTCCTTGGTCAGAGGAGACTTTGTCGGCAGATTCTACTGGGAGCAAAACAGGCCTGCGGCACATAGATGTCTCCCCCAGATCCACCTCCACATTCCTTGGGACAGGAGCTGGCCAGAGCTAACCACAACATCTACCATCTACCTACCTACCATCTACCTTTCTGTCCATATATCATTGGGGAACAAAGCAACATTGGAACACTTCCTATAACAACTCCAAAGTTATCTCTTCTAATGTCCGTTTGTTTAAAAAAAGCACACCTGTTGTGGGATATTTTAGCAGGTTTGATATAAATATTAATACATATATTAACAAAAGTTCCCACCGCCTTCTTGTTATTTATATGAATGATTGCAATTTTTTTGTGAAAAAAAAAGAAGAAAGAAGGGGAGGGAAAGAGAACATAAAGAAGATATAAATGTTCAAGTTTCAGGACTGACAATCTATATTGCCGATCTATTTAAATTCTTCCCACATTGCCCCTATGATTGACAGCTCCAACAAGCCGCTAATTGCCTACTTGCTTAGCTTTAAATAAATCTTAATGGAGGGGGATTTGTGATGTAGATGTTCAAGAATTAGGAATTAAGTAGGTCCGATTGCCTGCTTTTCCCTTTGCAGCCCATTCTTGAAGACAATAATGACATTACAATAATGGAAATTATTCAAGAATTATTTCATTTTCGGTGAATTTGAAGCAAGTCTGCATTTTCTAAGAATGGTGTCCTGTGTTATTTTCCCCTTTGATCCTTCAGCTTTTTGGTGTTTTATCCATACTTCTAGTCCTTTTGATTTATCACAAAATTTCTCTTAGTTTAATGTCTGAAAAATAGAGAAGCCACAGTGTAAAGATCCTTTTGGTGACAAATTTCTGCTGGATTTATCTTAAGATTTGCTGTGGTTCTCCAGAGGGATAGTGTTGTGGTTGGCTTCAGGCCAGCTCCTGTGGCTGCTGATTTTGACACAGAAGAGTGGAGCCCTCTGTTTACAGAAGACCAGTCTGGCTAGAGGATGAATCAAACAGTGAACCAGAAGCAGAGACAAGGAGAGAAATGGAGCAGGAAGGGACTGGAGAGACAGAGGTGGGAATGGAGTCAGTCAGATCTCCAGCCAGAGGTTCATCTGAATCAGAAGGGGAAGAGTTAATAAACAACCCTATTCTGAATGCTCGGGTCTGGAGAATGCTGGGAAGACAAGAGCAGCTACGCAAACGCAGAAAAAAATTATAGGTCACAGGTGATAAGAATTAATGACACTGCTGCAACCTTGAAAAAAGGGAGGGTTGGAGAGATTTGTGTGGGAGTCTATTGTTCAGCATTGAAGAAAGTTTGATGAATTGTGGTTTGGTGTTTGCTGTGGATTTCTGGACATTTTGACATTCAAATTGTGAGTTATTTCTGACTGATGTAAGCCTGAAAGGCTCCTGCACTGGCTGGAGTAATTAACTCTGACCTATTGACTTCTTAAACTAACAATTGCTCTGAAATTCCGTGGTTTGCAGTTTTCAGAATATAAAGAACAACCCTTGTTTGATTTTTTTACAAATCTCTGTGTGTGTGTGTTTGATTAATTACTTTGTTCCTGGGTGGCTCGAGGCCAGGCAGAACAGATAGGCTGAGTTGCATGGAACATTAAATATTTATTATTATTATTATTATCATTATGGGATAAACAAAATCAAAATTTATTTTTTAAAAATAAAATTAAAATTAAATGTTAAAATGCAAACTTTTTGTTTTGGAGGAATTAAATTACAAAGTGACAAAATAATGATTTTAGAGCTTGAAACATAAATATAAAAGAGGGGGAAATGCAAACAAATTGTCCAGCTCAACCACTAAATTATTTGGCCTTTTTCTTTGTAGAAATGATATAAACATCAATCCAAAAAGTTCAAATTAGTAATATCAGTTCTAAGCAGATTCTACAGAAATTTTCAAACATGTTAACTTAACCTGGACTCCGAAGAGGGATATTTAGATCCAGGTGCATTGTTTCAGAAGGGGGGGGGGGGGAAGAGACAAAATTCATAACAATAAATGAACAGACAAATTGTCAGAAGCAAAAAGGACCCTGTGAGATGACTGAGCTTGAAGTACAAAAAAATGTGACACGTTTTTTTAAAAAAATCCATTTTCAGTCTTTCAAGTCTATGGCAATCAGTTATATTTTGGCTGGAAGCATCTCTTAGCGTTTGGTTAGAAGTTGACGTGACAAGAGTGTGCTTCATATTTCTTTGTCATTTCAGCTGTCATTTTTTCTCTCAAAAATCAAAAGAGGGGAAAAAATGGCTAATCCTTCTAAACTGGAAAGCAGCTAACATTTCCAGACCGAACAATTTATTTCTCATTATTAGAACTCAGTAGACAATCTTTGTCTGTTTCCATCATCACTTGAAGAACGCAGAATTCCTCTGACATCCATTTGGTTAATAATGCATTTTTAAAGCATTACAGGGGAGAGAGAAGAATTATTTGATTTAAGTTCAATAGAAAGATATTTCAGTGTCAAGATTATTTGTAGAAAAAGCTGAATACGTTACTGTTCTATTTTTTTATACTGTTCACTGTTTGTACAATAATTTATGAGCTATTGATGACTATGAATACGTATAGTGTTAACAACCAGTTTTAACAGGCAAAAACCACAACTCTAAAGAAACAGCACACACACAAAAAAAACCCCAAACCATATTTTTCAACTGTCCGATATATTCTCCTGTTTGATGAAGATTGCCTCTACGTGTTTAGTGAATCCTTCATGTGCAGATATAATCTTTTATTGTAAATCTTTTACATTGTTGTTTGTGGTTACTTCAGAAATGTTGTGTTTATGATACTGGGCAGTTATTCATGTAAACATGATTTGCTGATAATGTCTTTGCCAGTTAATTCTACAATGAGCTTTGATATAAGGGATTTTTTTCCCCATTTCTATTTATCTAGTAATACTAATAAAGAGATGCAATAAATCGCTGCATGATTTGCAACATTAATTTGCAAAATTATGCCATGTCCAGTTTCATTAGAATTCCTTTTTTATCACCATGAATATTTGATACACAGATAACCAGTGATTAACTCTTTCTTCAACACTATTGTTTAGTATTTATTCTGCATAGTACAGTAATACCTCGTCTTACGAACCTAATTGGTTCCGGAAGTAGGTTCATAAGGCGAAAAGTTCATAAGATGAAACATTGTTTCTGGGGGGCTTCTCGGCGTTTTCCCGAACCTGAACTTTTCGGGTTCGGGTTCGGGAGGTCGCCGAGAAGCCCCCCCGGCTGTTTCAGAAGGTGACAGCCAGGCGGCAGCGCTTCTCGGCGGCCTCCGGAACCCGAACCCAAAAAGTTCAGGTTCGGGAGAATGCAAAGAAGCCCCCCGGCTGTTTTAAAAGGTGACAGCCAGGCGGCGGTGCCCAGCAGAGCACCATTTTGCAATCTGCGGTGGGTTCGTAAGCCAAAAAAAGTTCGTAAGAAGAGGCAAAAAATTTCTGAATCCCGGGTTCGTATCACGAGGGGTTCGTATCATGAGGGGTTCATATCACGAGGGGTTCGTATCACGAGGTACCACTGTATATCTTTGTGAAAACAAGATACATGGGTACCTCTACCTAAGGATGCCTCTACTTAAGAACTTTTCTATATAAGATTTTTTTGCCTATTGTCAAGAACCATTTTCTACTTAAGAACCCAAGCCCGAAAAAATTTCCCAGGCAATTTGATAGTGGCCCAAAGGCCTGGCCAGTTTCCTGCCATTCCCCCTTTAATCCCGGCCATCTCGGGCTTTTCTGGGCTGCCAGAGGAGCCTTTCGGTGGTTTGGCAGTCCAGAGCGAACGGAGCATTTTTCTTTCTCTGGACGCTTGGAGAGGGAATAAACCACTTTGCTTGTGCTGCCTCCCATACACCCAGAGCGAGATTGCCTCCCAGAGCATCTGGGCGTGGAAAGGTAAAAGGGGACACTTTGCCCCGGCCAGATCAACTTGGCTTCAGCCAAACAGTGAAGGAAAGGCGCTGGCTACAAAGCGAACGAGCGAGAGGAGAGGGGAGCCCTTCAGCATGGGAAGGAAGAGGAAGCAGGTAGCAGCAGCAGCAGCCACCTTTCGGTCAAAGGAGCAGGAGGTTCCCCTCTCTCTGGTGCAGTGTATGGGAGGTAGCCTTGTGCTGGATGTATAGGAAGCACATGTTCCTCCTCGCCACCTGAGAGTCACTCTTTTTTTTTTAAGACTTAAAGTTTTGGATTTTTTTGATTCCCCTTATCTAACCTTCTTCTTTCGGCAGCGACTTTCCTCCTCCTCTTCTTCCTCCTCTTCCCACCCAAATTCTGAGCTTTTATTTCTTTCTTAATGGCTTTGCATGAATTATTTGCTTTTACATTGATTACGATGGGAAAAATTGCTTCCACTTAAGAACTTTTCTACTTAAAAACCTGGTCGTGGAAGAAATTAAGTTCTTAAGTCAGTGGTTCTCAACGTGGGGGTCGGGACCCCTTTGGGGTCAAACAATCGTTTCACAGGGGTCGTCTAAGACCCTGGGAAAAGATAAATTTCCCATTGTGTTAGGAACTATTCTGGCGCCTTGGAACGTATTTTTACAATCCGACCAATCAGGCGTTTACAGTGGGGGTGTCCCTCTGACCTTCCTGCCAATCAGCTAAAAGCTCTGTTGGGAGAATTTGCGCTAGACTTATGGTTGGGGGTCACCACAACATGTGGAACTGTATTAAGGGGTCACAGCATTAGAAAGGTTGAGAACCACTGTCTTAAGTAGAGGTACCACTTTACATCATGCCACTTAAAGCAGTGTCTTTATGTTGTGGATATATGCATGTGTTTGTAGCAAGGGAAGTTTGCTGTCTTTGGCACTACCGGTGAGACCTCCAAAGCCGTTGTGGGCACGTGCTGGCCCGGCGGGCATGAGTACACCCATCGGTGTGATATTTCACTTCTGCACATGCAAGCAAAATCTCATGTGAGGATGCTCGCATGAGCAAGACTTTGGAGATTTTCGACAATATTTTTGCTTACGCGCTTGCACGAAAGCAAAAAATCGGCGAAAATTGCCAAAATCACATGCACAGAAGCTAAATTTCATGGAGAGGCACACTTCCACATGTCAGGAGTGCGCAGTGTGCACGCATCCCCAAAATCACTACCGGAACGGAGCACCTTACCATTCCGGTAGCAGGCCATCACTGATTTATACGCTAAATAACTAGGTGTAGGTTCTCCTTTTGAGCAGGGAGCTAGACTAGAAGATTTCCAATGTCCTATTCTGTTCTGTTCTGTTCTGTTCTGTTCTGTTCCATTCCATTCAATTCCATTCCCATTTCCAAATCCTATTCTATTCTATTCTATTCTTTATTCAAATATCTCTTCTCTTCTCTTCCCTTCCCTTCCCTTCCCTTCCCTTCCCATCTTCCCATCCCATCCCATCCAATCCATCCCATTCCCCATTCCATTCCATTCTATTCTTACACCTAAATACTTAAATATTTCAACAGTTTCACTGGTATTTGTAATGGATGTCATTTTTATAACATCTCGATTAAGTTGTGACATCATGTATTTAAATACAAACTAACAAAAAAAGAAGAAAAGGAATGACAAAACGCATTAGAGTCACATTCGATATTAATTAGCAGATATTATTTTTTTTCCACCTTTAAAAAAATATTCATATATGAGAATGTTGGCTTGCTATGAGCAACGTTTGGCAACTTTTATGTGCAAACATCGGAAAGAGTCATTCCAAATATCAGTCTTTGCTTTCCAAGACCAACTTTATGAAGCAGTAGGAATGTAAATGAAGAAAATGTGGAATTGTTTCTTGCCTGCTTTAAACTTTTGTGACGTTAATATTGCATGATGGGGACAGTTCCGTTTAGATCTTGCTTCCCTCTGCACGGCCTTTTTTACAAGTGGAAACTAGACTTTCTCATTTTCATTGACAGGTAGGACATTGTACCAGATAATAACAACAACAACAACAACAATAATAATAATAATAATAATAATAATAATAATAATAATAATAATAATAAGATTTGTATGCCGACCCTCTCCGAAGACTCGGAGTGGCTCACAACGGCAATGAACAACGTGACAAATCCAATACATAAAAACAACATCAAAAACCCCATATTATTAAAAGCCATGCAATTCAATCATACCATACATAAATAAATCAAATTAGCCTGGGGATACCTCAACTACCCCATGCCTAGCGGCATAGGTAGGTCATCAATAACTTACGAAAGGCAAGGAGGGTGGGGGCGGTTCTAATCTCCAGGGGGAGTTGATTCCAGAGGGCTGGGGCCACCACAGAGAAGGCTCTTCCCCTGGGGCCCGCCAGACGACATTGTTTAGTTGACGGGCCAACTCTGTGGGACCTTAATTTTTGTGTTCTACACTTAGGTCAGATAGAAGGTGGCGTAGTTCTTAATTATCTGTCCCCAAAATTTCAAGTCTGGTCGCATAAGGTATTAGGTTGAAAACCTAGGAGTGGAAGACACTTCTCGTGAAATATCTCTGGACATTCTCAATTGTGTTGATGTCATATTATATGAGTGTGGGTTTCATATAGTATTCAAGAATTAGTCTAGCAAATGTTTTGTATGCTCTGGTTAAAAATGCAATATTACCAAAGAAGAAGCTACACAGGATTTGTTTGGCCACACTTAATAACTTCATAGCAACGCGGTTGCAGTGCGCTCTGGTATTTAGATCATTAGAGATGAGTATTCCAAGGTCCTTTGCCGAGTGTGGATCACCAACAAAGTTATTATCATCTAGTTTGGATTTTGTGTTCTGTTTATTTTTGCCAATGAGTAAGACTGAGCTTTTGTTGATTGAGATCTGAAGTTGCCACTTCAAATCTCAATCAACAATATATAGTCAAGGTCTTTTTTAAGGATTGTATATTGCTGGAGCTGTTGAATAGTTTTACATCATCAGCTAAGAAGACGCAGTTGCTTTTTATATTATCATAAAGGTCATTTATGTACAGAATAAACAGAGAACAGCTATTGCTGTTAACAGGTACAAGGTTTGATAAAGCATTACCTATTTTTACCACTTGTTGCCTGTTTGACCAAAACACAGTAATCAATTTGTTCAGAAATATGATAAAATTAATTTTTGGGAAGTAGTTTGTCGTGGACCATTGAGTCAAAGGCTTTGCAGAAGTCTAGGTAAGTTGCATCTATTGCTTTGCCCTGGTCGAGTTGTGTAGTCCATTTGTTTTTACAGTGTAGAAGTTGAAGGTTGTTGGATTTTTTTTTTCTGAAACCAAATTGTTTGCGAGAGAGTAGGTTGTTTGTCTCTAAGTGGAGAGTAATGGATTGGTTAATGATTGATTCCTTGACCTTGCAGGTGGGTGTAATTTTCAATTGGAGAAGCTTATCCAAGAAGCTTCTTGGATAAGAAGTGAAACATCTTCAAAGAAATAAAACCCCAGAAAGTCCAGTTGCCTCTTGAAAAAAATACATCTTGGGACAACCATGACCTTGTTGATTTAGAATCTCTATAGACACTTGCTCTGCTCTATTTCCAGGAATTTCTTTTTTAATTAAAGGAAAATATTTTCTAATCAGTCTGTCTTTTATGAACAGCTAAAGGTGTTTATAAATACAGCCCACCTGAACCTTGGTTGGAGATACCTGAATTATTAATAGTACTGTGGACTTATATAAAATATTATTTTTGTTTGCTTAGCTCAGTGTTTCCCAACCTTGGCAACTTGAAGATATTTGGACTTCAACTCCCAGAATTCCCCAGCCAGCATTTGCTGGCTGGGGAATTCTGGGAGTTGAAGTCCAAATATCTTCAAGTTGCCAAAGTTGGGAAACACTGGCTTTGCTGACCGATGATATACGTATGTTCTAGAAAAACCAAACATTGCAAAATAAGAGTCACAATCAGAGTTACAGAATTTCTATAAATAAACTAAGAGTTATGTAGATGTAGATGTGGAGTTATTTCCACATATACTACAGCGGTACCTCTACCTAAGAATGCCTCTACATAAGGACTTTTCTAGAAAAGAACTGAGTGTTCAAGATTTTTTTGCCTCTTCTTTAAGAACCATTTTCTACTTAAGAACCTGAGCCTGGAAAAATTTCCCAGGAAATTTGAGAGCGGCACAAAGGCCCAGCCAGTTGCCTGCCACTCCCCCTGGGTTTCTCTCTCTGGATTTCTCTCTCTGGCACAGTGTATGGGAGGCAGCCTCACGCCGGGGGTATGGGAGGGGTGTGCTCCTCCTCACCGCCTCAGAGTCCCTTAAAAAAAAAAAGCCTTCTTACTTCCGCAGTGACTGTCCTCCTCCTCGTCTTCCTCCTCCTCCTCCTCCCACCCTAATTCTGAGCTTTTATTTTTTTCCTAATGGGTTTGCACGCTTGATTTGATTTGATTTGATTTGATATTTGATTTGATATTTGATTTGATTTGATTTGATTTGATTTGATTTGATATTTGATTTGATTTGATTTGATATTTGATTTGATATTTGATATTTGATATTTGATATTTGATATTTGATATTTGATATTTGATATTTGATATTTGATATTTGATATTTGATATTTGATATTTGATATTTGATATTTGATATTTGATATTTGATATTTGATATTTGATATTTGATTTGATTTGATTTGAGCCCCTCTCCGTAGACTCGGGGCGGCTAACAACAGTAATAAAAAACATCATGCAAATCCAATACTAAAAACAACTAAAATACCCTTATTATAAAACTAAACATCCATACAAACAAACATACCACGCATAAATTATAAAGGCTTAGGGGGAAAGAATGTCTCAGTTCCCCCATGCCTGACGACAGAGGTGGGTTTTAAGGAGCTTACAAAAGGCAAGGAGGGTGGGGGCAACTCTGATATCTGGGGGGAGTTGGTTCCAAAGTGTCGGGGCCGCCACAGAGAAGGCTCTTCCCCTGGGTCCCGCCAAATGACATTGTTTAGTTGACGGGACCCAGAGGAGGCCCACTCTGTGGGACCTAACCGGTCGCTGGGATTCGTGCGGCAGAAGGCGGTCTCGTAGATACCCTGGTCCAGTGCCATGAAGTGCTTTTACATTGATTCCTATGGGAAAAAATATTTGCTTTTACATTGATTCCTATGGGAAAAATTGCTTCTACTTACAAACTTTTCTACTTAAGAACCTGGTCATGGAACAAATTAATTCTTAGGTAGAGGTACCACTGTATTCTATTCTGTTCTATCCTATCCTATCCAATTTATCATATCCCATCCCGTCCTATCCCATCCCATCCTGTCCCATTCCATTCCATTCTATTCCATTCCATTCCATTCATCTCTTCTCCCCTATGCTATGCTAGTCTTCTCTTCTCTTCCCATCTCTTCCCTTCCCTTCTCTGCCTTTCTCTCCTTTTGTCTCCACTCTTCTGTTCTCATCTTGTCTTTTCTTCTCTTCTCTCCCTCCCCTTTCCTCCCCTCCCCTCCCCTCTCCTGTTCTACTCTACTCTACTCTACTCTACCCTACCCTATTTCACCCTACCTTATCCTACCCTACCCTATTCACAAATGGCATATGCACGGATGCAAATATGGAATTATTTTTTAGATATAGTTCCTATCCTTCCTATAATAGACATCATATGAATGTTAGATTCTACCTGAAACTAAATTTCTAGGAAAAAAAATAGTTGGTACACCCAGAAGACAGAGTAAAAAAATAAAGAGGTTCATTGCTTTCATTAGGCAATTATAAGAAACCTTGCCATTCCACACAGCAATGAAGTAACAGTGAGGTGATGTGGGCTTTGGTTTGTGCAAATATGACTATTAGGTTGTGTGGGTGCATGCAATACGAATGGAAACAACTTTCACCTTTATACCGAAAGTCATTGAAATAATGTCGCAGATTGATCGTTTCTGCTCTGATCAAGATCAGCGGCGAAAACCATTAAACCTCTGTCATCAAAATGTCACAGCATCAACAACTGCTAATTAAAAGGGCTCAAAATTAAAATTAACCTGTCTGTTTTAATTGCTGTGTTTCCAACTAGTAGCACTGTTGTGGCTTTTCTGTAAAAATCACTTTTTATGACACAGCCATCTTTTTGTCATTCATTTGCCTTTCATTGAAATCTCTTCTTCAATTCTGAGCTTCCTTGTTTTGGGGCTTGAAAGCTGATTTATTTTATTTATTTTATTTATTTATTGGATTTGTATGCCGCCCCTCTCCGCAGACTCGGGGCGGCTAAAAACAGCAATAAAAGAGTATATGACAATAATCCAATACTAAAAACAGTTAAAAACCCATTATATAAAAACCAATCATACAGACAGACATGCCATGCATAGAATTGTAAAGGCCTAGGGGGAAGTGTATCTCAGTTCCCCCATGCCTGGCAGCAGAGGTGGGTTTTAAGCAGCTTTCGAAAGGCAAGGAGGGTGGGGGCAATTCTAATCTCTGGGGGGAGTTGGTTCCAGAGGGCCGGGGCCGCCACAGAGAAGACTCTTCCTCTGGGTCCCGCCAAGCGACATTGTTTGGTTGACGGGACCCAGAGAAGACCCACTCTGTAAGACCTAACTGGTCGCTGGGATTCGTGCAGCAGAAGGCGGTCCCTGAGATAATCTGGTCCGGTGCCATGAAGGGCTTTATAGGTCATAACCAACACTTTGAATTGTGACTGGAAACTGATCGGCAACCAATGCAGACTGTGGAATGTTGGTGTAACATGGGCATATCTTGGGAAGCCCGTGATTGCTCTCATAGCTGCATTCTGCACGATCTGAAGTTTCCGAACACTTTTCAAAGGTAGCCCCATGTAGAGAGTGTTACAGTAGTCGAGCCTCGAGGTGATGAGGGCATGAGTGACTGTGAGCAGTGACTCCCGGTCCAAATAGGGTCGCAACTGGTGCACCAGGCAAACGCCCCCCTCACCATAGCTGAAAGGTGTTTCTCTAATGTGAGCTGTGGATCGAGGAGGACACCCAAGTTGCAGACCCTCTTTGAGGGGGTCAATGATTCTCCCCCCAGGGTAATGGACGGACAGATGGAATTATCCTTGGGAGGCAAGACCCACAGCCACTCCGTCTTGTCTGGGTTGAGTTTGAGTCTGTTGACACCCATCCAGGCCCCAACAGCCTCCAGGCACCGGCACATCACTTCCACTGCTTTGTTGATTGGATAAGGTCAATCTGAATTTAAAAAAATCAGTTTGCAACTTAGAAGATGCAGAAATGGACTCCCTATTGTTTGTTTATGTTACAAAGGAAATATCTGCATCAAATAGTCATATACATATGATTTATGTTAAATAATCCTGAAATATTAAAATCCGTTAGCAACCTAAAGTTGCTTCGGGGGTGAAGAAACCGCAAACGCCAACATTTTAGCAGATTCTTAAATGAGATTTGGTATGTTAGTTTCACATTGAATTATTTTTAACCTTCTGCTTGGAGGAAAATAGAGATCATCCCAGACAGAATGGATAATCTTATAATCTTCTGTTTTCAAATATATGACATTTAAGAAGCAATTTCCATTTATGTTTAGTACAAGACAATAGATTGGACAATTTTAATTTGGGATCAGTTCAGTTCCCGGTCTCAAAGTTTCAATGGATAATTGGTCAATTATTGCAGGTCACATCAGGTCGTGTCTTTGTGTGCATGGCTTTGTGTGTGAAATTAAAGAAAGAGTTTGCTATGATTAGTGATCTTCCCAGCTTTCACAATACTGTACTACACAATTCCTGCCAGTTCAGACATGTCCAGTACACATCATTTCTTAGATACTGGCTGATACAAATAAGGAAAAGGTAGATTTGTCACAACATCACCTAACTCCAGGAACCTGTGATCATTCATTCATTCATTCATTCACTCACTCACTCACTCACTCACTCACTCACTCACTCACTCACTCACTCACTTACTTACTTATTTTGTCCAATACACAATGAGGGTTTTAGTGGGTATATATCTATATACACATAGTAAAATACATGATGAAGGTTATAGAGGAGATACTCATAGTAAAATATATCTAAGAAATAATAGAAAAGAAGGTATAGTAATAGAACATATCAATGAAAGAATAGAAGAAGAGATATAGGAATAGAAGAAAGGTATAGGAGATATAGGAGAGCAATAGGACAGGGGACGGAAGGCACTCTAGTGCACTTGTACTCGCCCCTTACTGACCTCTTAGGAATCTGGATAGGTCAACCGTGGATAATCTAAGGGTAAAGTGTTGGGGGTTTGGGGATGACAATATGGAGTCCGGTAATGAGTTCCATGCTTCAACAACTCGGTTACTGAAGTCATATTTTTTACAGTCAAGTTTGGAGCGGTTAATATTAAGTTTAAATCTGCTGTGTGCTCTTGTGTTGTTGTGGTTGAAGCTGAAGTAGTCGCTGACAGGCAGGACGTTGCAGCATATGATCTTGTGGGCAATACTTTGATCTTGTTTAAGGCATCTTAGTTCTAGGCTTTCTAGGCCCAGGATTGAAAGTCTAGTCTCGTAGGGTGTTCTGTTTTGAGTGGAGGAGTGAAGGAGTGAAGGGCTCTTCTGGTGAAGTATCTTTGGACATTTTCAAGGGTGTTAATGTCTGAGATGCGATATGGGTTCCAAACAGATGAGCTGTATTCGAGGATGGGTCTGGCAAAAGTTTTGTAAACTTTGGTAAGTAGTGTGAGATTGCCAGAGCAGAAGCTACGTAGGATTAGGTTTACAACTCTTGAAGCCTTCTTGGCTATATTGTTGCAGTGGGCTTTGGCACTTAAATCTTTTGTTATTAGTATACCAAGGTCTTTATTTGAAACATTCAAGAAAGAATCCTGGGTGGGAAAGAATGAATGTGTCTATATTGAAAGAGACAAATATCCCCTAATATTTCTCCCAGCCACGATTAGATTGGATTTCCAGGTAACTGCTGAATTTTTTTTTAAAATAGAATCTGATTCCAAGGTAGTATTGTCTCCAGAGGAATAGGAGAAAAATAGATCAAAACGCAGCTAAATTTATCTTTTTCTGTGTTCTTGTGGTACTTGTGCTAAGCATATCTTTCTCAAAAATGAATGGAAACGAGGCATCGCAGCCTTAAATGCTTAAGTCAGACTGAGCTCCAGAAAATAGTTTTTACTGGGTAGGATTTTTATTTTAAGAAGAAAGGGATAATTATTCATATCAATTTGGGAACTGAATCCTGTTCTTCTTTGTAGTGGAAGAAATTCATTTTGTGGCTTGGTGGAAGCAATGCAATTCCCCCCTTCCTTTAAACTCATTTACAAGCTGCTGTTTCGATGGATGATGAAGCAGCCTTTTTCTTGGTACTGAACATTTGCATTTTATCCCTTTATTCCTCTATTTTATATTCTTAAATGGTTGGTCCAATGTTGAGAGCCTCTACAGTGCTCTTAAACTAACTGTAATAAAGTTGTGTTTTGTCTATATCGTATGAGATTAGGAGAGGGCTGATGATAGCAATAGCAATAGTCTTAGATTTAGTCTTATACATTGTCCCTTGGTGCTTTGAACTCCTGTTTGACTGGTATACAATGCAGAAGTATTATTTAAATATTGTCCCTAACTATCTGGGTCTTCATTTTACTGACCTTGGAAGGATGGAAGGATGAAGTAAACTTGAGCCCAGTCAAGATTGAACTCCAGGTTGTGGGCAGAGTTAGCCTGCAATACTGCACATTAACCATTGTGCCACCAGGATTCATCATAATCATGCTCCAACAGGGATAATCTCTCTCTCTCTCTCTCTCTCTCTCTTTCTCTTGTTCCTTCTCTCTCTCTCTCTCTCTCCACACACATACTTGTTCTTTCTCTCTCATTCCTTCTCTCTCTCTCTCGTTCCTTTCCTCTCTCTCAATCTCTCTCATTCCTTCTCTCTCACACTCATTCCTTTCTCTCTCTCTCTCGTTCCTTCTCTTTCCCTCTCATTCTTTTTTCTCTCTCTTGTTCCTTTTCTGTTTCTCTCTCTCTTATTTCTTCTCTTTCTCTGTTGTTCCTTTTATCTCTCATTCCTTCTCTCTCTTTCTCTCTCTCATTCCTTTTCTCTCTCTCTCTCCTGCCTTCTCTGTCTCCCCTCTCTCTAGTTCCTTCTCTCTCATTCCTTCTCTCGCTCTTTCTCTCACTCATTCCTTTTTTCCCCTCTCTCTTTTGTTCCTTTTCTCTCTCTCTCTCATTCCTTCTCTTCTCTCTCTCCCATTCTTTTTCTCTCCCTCTCGTTCCTTCTCTCTCTCTCTCATTCTCTCTCTCTCCCTCTCTCTCTGTCTCTCTCTCCCCCCTCCCTCTCCCTATTTATCTCCCTCCCTCTCCTCTTTACCCTCCCCCTCTCCCAATCTTGTATTTATTTATTTTACTTCTATCCCTCCATAATGAATTGGCAGTTTATGAAGATGCAGATATAGCTTTTGGGATCTCTAACCTTTCATTCTGCAAATTCTGCCTTGCCCCCTACAAAGATAGATACACAACCAGATCTTGTTTTATGCAGTGTTTAATTTTGTTCCACCCCACCCCCCTTTCCACCTCACTGAATTTTTAAACATCTTCATAAAAATATTCTCTGTTCAGATTCCCACTTTCATGCATATTCATATAGATATTGTTATAAATACTGTATTCTCTTTTGCAAATATTTTTTTAAAAATAATGTAATACATTTCTCTTTACCTCTCCCAAACCCCAGAAAAGCACATTCCTAAAGGTTGACATTTGAATATTTGTTGTTGTTTTTTTCTTTATCGGTCCTGACCCTCCACCCCAACGTGATTTAAATGCAGGAAAAAATAATGTTCTCTTTTTCTGTAATTCAGGAAGCTGAAAATAGTGCCAAACACTGCATAAAAATTGCATAAGGTTCAGTATAAAGATGGAATTAACATGCAAACATATCTGTCAGTCAGTCTGCCTGTCAATCTGTCTGTCTGTCTGTCTGTCTGTCTGTCTTTCTATCTATCTATCTATCTATCTATCTATCTATCTACCTACCTACCTACCTACCTACCTACCTACCTACCTACCTACCTACCTACCTATCTATCTATCTATCTATCTATCTATCTATCTATCTATCTATCTACAGGGGTGGACAAAGAAATGGAAACACCTTGCAGCTCTTCCGTGGAATCCAGATTTGTGAAGCTCCCTTCGAACAGTTTTTGTGGAAACTGGGTTCTGTACGTGTCTATTGAGCTCTGCAGTGATTTTAGAAGCTGCAGTCTTGCGATCTGCTCTAACAATTCGCTTTAGAGTCCGACGGTCTCTCTCAGACAACTTCGACTTTTGACCAGATCTGTGCTTGGCTGAGGACGTTTTCCCTTCTCTTTCAAAAGCAGTCATGACTTTTGAGACATGGCCTCTTGAAACACCAAACATTCGGGCCCTTTCTGTTACACTAGCGCCTGCTATTCGAGCCCCAACAATTTGGCCTCTTTGAAAGTCTGAGAGGTCTGCCATTTCTAGAAGGTTATAACCAATTTCCTTAAATTTCTGTAAAAAAAGGTTAGCTTAAAAAAACATATCAAAGAACAGAACTAAAAAACAAGCATTAAAATATGTCAAAGTTTGGTTGATTTGAACATGTTCAAACATTATGATGCCAAAAAGTCAAGTGTTTCCATTGTTATGTCCATCCCCGGTATCTATCTACAGTATAGATATACCCCCCAGGTTCAAATCCTGGTAAGGGTATGGCTAGCTGATGATAGCTTGAAATAGATCTATACTAGTCTTCCTTCCTTTTCTTTTCTTTTCTTTTTTTTAAAATATAATCTTTATTACAAATAAACGGGGGAAGGAAATACAGAAAACAAAAGGTCTATTTAGTATTGGTATAAATTTGTGCAGTTTTAAAGTATGCAATTCTAAAATAGTATACATATTTACATCGGGAAGAAAGGGGGAAATAAAAAGTAAGATCATGGAAAAGGAAAAAGGAGGGGTAGAAAGAGAAAGAGAGGAGAGAAAAGCAAAAGGCAAGAAAAGAGGAAGAGAAAGAAAAAAAACCAACTAAGTAAAAGAAGAGATCGGCAGAAGTATGTTACACACACACACACACACACACACACACACACACACACACAAACACATTCAATTTCTACAGTGAATCTTTCACTACTTTCTGTTCTTAAGTCCTCAGTTTTCTTTTCCAAGGCTACCATGTTTCTCCTCTCCTGCCAGCTTTTATTTTTGGTAGTTTTCATTCCACTTCATATCTTCATTTTTCTGTGGACTGTTTCCTTTTCTTTATTTTAAGTGTCTCGTCTGTATTGAATTGTTAGACTTCAAGATGTTAGAAGACTATCTATACTCAAGGCTGCTCTGTGTTTGCAATTCCAACCTTATAAATGTGATAGACACAGAGGGAGAGCTCATTTGCTCATGAAGCCTTCACACAAAACACTTAACCAGATTACAAATAGGTGAAGACCTGGTTTTTCCCTCAGGTACTGGGTAGGATACTAATAAATTCCAGTATGGATATATTCCTTTGTGTTGTCAAGTGCCTTGGTTATTTTTAAATTGGTGTGTTTGCTGTGTGTGTGTGTGAGAGAGAGAGAGAGAAAGAGAAAGAAAGAAAGAAAGAAAGACAGAGACAGAGATAAATACAGACCAATAGAGAGAAAGAGAGAGAGAGAGAGAAACAGACAGAGAGAGAGAGAGAGAAAGAAAGAGACAGAGAGAAAGAAAGAAAGAAAGAAAGAAAGAAAGAGAGACAGAGAGACAGAGAGAAAGACAGACCAATAGAGAGAAAGAGAGAGAGAGAAACAGAGAGAGAGAGAGAAAGAAAGAGACAGAGAGAAAGAGAGAAAGAAAGAAAGAAACAAAGATGGACAGAGAGAGAGAGAGACACACACACACACAAAGAGAGAGAAACAGAGACAGAAAGAAAGACAGACCGATAGAGAGAGAGAAAGAACAAGAGAGAGACAGAAAGAAAGACAGAGACAGAGAGAAAGACAGACCAATAGAGAGAAAGAAAGAGAGAGAGAGAGAAACAGACAGAGAGATAGAGAGAAAGAAAGAGACAGAGAGAAAGAGAGAAAGAAAGAAAGAGAGAAAGAAATATGGACAGAGAGAGAGAGACACACACACTCACAAAGAGAGAGAAACAGAGTCAGAAAGAAAGACAGACCGATAGAGAGAAAGAAAGAATGAGAGAGAGACAGAAAGAAAGACAGAGACAGAGAGAAAGACAGACCAATAGAGAGAAAGAAAGAGAACGAGAGAGAGAGAGAGAGACACGCAGAGAGAGAGAGAGAGAGACAGACCGACCGACAGAGAGAAAGAAAGAAAGAAAGAAAGAAAGACAGAGACAAACACAGAGAAAGAAACATATATAAATTTTATATATATATATATATGTGTGTGTGTGTGTGTGTGTGTGTGTCACATGTTTAAGCTGAATTTGAAAATTAATATATATATATATATATCCATATAACTTTGTTCAATCAAAACAATAAAACAAAAAAAAATCATTTTCATGTTGAACTGTGCACTAAACAAACAGGCTGGCATTACACCGACAATAATCAGCCAGTTCCTCTAAAAATCCAAACCAAGATAAACCAACTATATGGAATTCCATGGCTGTTTCCGCTACAGTTTAGCTCACTTGGTTAACCACACAGGGTTAAAATCATCCTCTGTTTTTTTCCTTTTGCTCTCTGCGCTGAGAGCTACAGCTACATATTGATTTGCAGTTTCTAATTACATAAAACATGATCAAATTTCATGAACCTGCAGACCTTTTACAGTACTAAATGAGTAAGGCTACACCTTCCTGGGTTTGCTGTACGGTTTTATTGAGTCTGATGTTCTATTTCTGCTTACACACTTCCCTCTGCTGAAATTCTTTGTCACCGGTGACAGTTATTGCTTCTTTACCCTACCAGAGATTCAATCATGTATCAGCGAAATCTAAAAGATACAGGTGAATGTATCAATAGAGAGAAACAGTCTATCCATGAAGTTGGTTCCAGAAGGAAGTTAATTGTTTCAGCCCTTGTGTTTTTTTGGAATCACTAACAAACCAGAAATATGGATATTTTTAAAGCAAATGTTTTAGCTATATCTCAGAAGGGCTGAAAGAGACAAAATGTATTTTAAAAGTTAGTGACTGTGTCTAAGCAAATTCTCCAGTCATCCAGGTCAAGGGTAAAATTCAATTTTTCCCCTACTGGCTCTGTGGGCGTGGCTTGGTGGGCGTGGCTTGGTGGGCGTGGCTTGGTGGGCGTGGCTTGGTGGGCATGTGACTGGGTGGGTGGGTGTGGCCAAATCGAAATTAACTTCTTTGCCCTAATGACCTATGAAAAGAAGATATACCAATTATTATACAGAAAACAGTAAACACTGTGGTGGCGCAGTGGTTAGAGTGCAGTACTGCAAGCTGCTTCTGCTGACTGCTGGCTGTAGTTCACCAGTTCAAATCTCACCGGGCTTAAGGCTGACTCAGCCTTCCATCCATCCAAGGTGGGTAAGATGAGGACTCAGATTGTTGGTGGCCATTGGCTGACTCTGTAAACTGCTTAGAGAGGGCTGTAAAAACACTATGAAGCGGTATATAAGTCTCAATGCTATTGCTATTGCTATTGTTAAAAGGTTAGGATTAGAGTTAGAGTTTGGGTTTTGATGACCAGTTGCTAATGTGTGACTTACCTGCTACCAGATTGAACATGCAACCACAGCGGAACTGTCAGAAAAAAATATTTTGTTCTATCAATGGTTCTCAACCTTTCTAATGCCACGACCCCTTAATACAGTTCCTCATGTTGTGGTGACCTCCAACCAGTAATGGGCAGCCAAAAATTTTACTGGCACACTATGGGTGTGGCTTATTTTGTGGGTGTGGCTTAATGGTCATGTGACTGGGGTAGGAGTAGCTTGCTGGCCATGTGACCAGGTGGGAGTGGCTTGAACGACCATCACCGTTTAAGTGAACTGTTAAGTCCTTGACTTACAACCTCACCAGTGAGGTGACAATTTGCTTCGTGTTTGCCACGCTCTCCTTCCTGGGTCACCCCCACCTCAGGCTGGGTAGGTAGGTGAACGGGTGCTGCCAGAAGCATAAATGCTGCCATTGCCTTTCGTAAACTCCTTAAATCCCACCTCTGTTGCCAGGCATGGGGATATTGATTCTCCTGGGCCGTTTCCCTTTTATGTAAGGTTTGTATGAGACGTATGATTGTTTTTTAAAATTAAGGGGTTTTAAACTGTTTTTAATTATTGGATTTGTACTGTTTTTATTGTTGTGAGCTGCCCCAAGTCTTCGGAGAGGGGCGGCATACAAATCGAATTAATAATAATAATAATAATAATAATAATAATAATAATAATAATAATATTCAGATAATACTGGCTCGCTCAGCCAGGAAATGATGAATACCACTGCATAGACCAGTGGTTGGCAACTTGAAGATATCTGGACTTCAACTCCCAGAATTCCCGAACCAGCATTCTCTGTTGATGCAGCCCAAGATTGCTTTTTTAGCCACTGCTGCACACTGCTGGCTCATATTCAGTTAGTTGTTGTTGTTGTTGTTGTTGTTGTTGTTATTATTATTATTATTATTATTATTATTATTATTATTATTATTATTATTATTATTATTATTATTATTACAGGGAGAATGGCAAGAAACTGCCCGGGCCTTTGTGCCACTCTCAAATTTCCAGGGAAATTTTTCCGGGCTCGGGTTCTTAAATAGAAAATGGTTCTTTAGAAGAGGCAAAAAAATCTTGAACACCCAGTTCTTATCTAGAAAAGTTCTTAAGTAGAGGCATTCTTGAGGAAGAGGTACCATTGTTTCTAACTTGTGTGTGTGTGTGGTGTGGATGTGTGGGTCTCTAACCGCACTTTGACAGCAGCATTCAGTATATAAAACTTTGATGGTGAATTAAGCATATAGTTCTTCTCACCATCATCTCATTGAAAAATCCAGGGTTTTCTTCCCCACCTCAAGGATGTTCCAAACTCTCTTACTTCTTAAAAATCATGTGGCCTGTTTAGTTCCATCAGAAGCAAAAGGAATACCTTATAATAATCCTTCTGCCTTCTGCCGCACGAATCTCAGTGACCGGTCAGGTCCCACAGAGTTGGTCTTCTCCGGGTCCCATCGACTAAACAATGTCGTCTGGCGGGACCCAGGGGAAGAGCCTTCTCTGTGGTGGGCCCGACCCTCTGGAATCAGCTCCCCCCAGAGATTAGAACTGCCCCTACCCTCCTTGCCTTTCGTAAACTTCTTAAAACCCACCTCTGTCGTCAAGCGTGGGGGAACTGAGACATCTCCCCCTATGTAGTTTTAGTGCATGATATGACTGTATGTAGGTTTTTTATATTGGGGTTCTTTGCTTTTAGATTTTTAAATGTACAAGTGTTATTTTAGATTTTGAATTATTAGATTTGTCAATGTATATTGTTTTTGTCACTGCTGTGAGCCGCCCTGAGTCTGCGGAGAGGGGCGGCATACAAATCTAATAAATAATAATAATAATATTAGAAACATAGAAACATAGAAGTCTGACGGCAGAAAAAGACCTCATGGTCCATCTAGTCTGCCCTTATACTATTTTCTGTATTTTATCTTGGGATGGATATATGTTTATCCCAGGCATGTTTAAATTCAGTTACTGTGGATTTATCTACCACGTCTGCTGGAAGTTTGTTCCAAGGATCTACTACTCTTTCAGTAAAATAATATTTTCTCATGTTGCTTTTGGTCTTTCCCCCAACTAACTTCAGATTGTGCCCCCTTGTTCTTGTGTTCACTTTCCTATTAAAAACACTTCCCTCCTGGACCTTATTTAACCCTTTAATATATTTAAATGTTTCGATCATGTTCCCCCTTTTCCTTCTGTCCTCCAGACTATATTTATTATTATTATTATTATTATTATTATTATTATTATTATTATTATATTTAATAATAATTGGTCCAGCCGTTTCTGTATAAGGTCTTACAAAAAAATAAAAAATAAAATAAAATACAAATCCTTCTTCTGAAGTGGAAGCAAACAATCAGGAGCAATTCCCAAACTAAAAGCTGTTAAAGCATTTAAAGTAAACTGTTTTTTCCCCTCTTGCTGGAGGTGCTTTTCAAGATAAAGTATGTAAGTCTACTGTAATGATGTTTACTCAACAAAGAGCTTGACAACTGTACTCCTTTATTGATTGTTTTTTGCCTTTCTGTGCTGAGTAAAACAATTAATTTATAGGATCTTTCCTCCGCCCCTAAAAAAAAAATAAAAGAAAGGAAAGGAGGAAGAAAAAGTCTTTATGCAAAGCACTTCCAGCATTTTTGACCTAATATCGTATTCATTTAATCTGCTTTACAAAAATTGCTGGAGGAAAAATTCAGCTGTTTTCTGAAAGACTGACTTGGGGATTATCGGAGCTGGATAATTGTTGAACGGATCAGATGTGGGAAGAAATACTTTATTTGACATTAATCTTCCTGAAATGGGCAATGAATTTGAGAAATAGATTGCTGTCTGGCTGCTTTGGCAAAATACCTCTTGCTGAGAGCAACCGTAGCTTTCTCTCTCTCTCCCCCTTTTAAAAACAGCCTCTTTTAACCGTTTTTCAATCTTTATTCAACATCTGCTATTTCTTCCTTCCCTGGAATGTAATTATGCAGAATTCCGGCATAAAACAGGTTGTGTACTTAATAGGAGACATCTCAAAACATCCTTGCAGATGTTTCTTTGATGTTTTCTGATTCTCTCCTGCTCTTAAAATGCATGCACGCAACATATGGAAGCTTCTGAAAATAGATCTGCAAACCGCAGACTTCCAGAAACTTCCTGAAGGACAGTTCCAGAAGTCTTCAGAGGAAAAAATGGAACGGCCATCACTCCTGAGCTGGACCTTAAGGTCCTGGGGTGAGTCAGTTTCAAACTATTCCCAGGTTAATTAGCAATAGCATTTAAAGTTATATACCGCTTCAGAGAGCTTTTATAGCCCTCTCTAAGCGGTTTACAGAATCAGCCTCTTGCCTCCAACAAAAAAAGAGCAACCAAGATGATTAACGGACTGGAAACCAAGACTTACGAAGAGAGACTGAGGGAACTGGGCATGGATAGCCTAGAGAATAGGAGGGCCAGAGCGGACATGATAGCAGTCTACAAATATACGAGGGGATGTCACAGAGAGGAGGGGATCACTTTATTCTTCAGGGCACCAGAGGGCTGGACGAGGAACAATGGCTGGAAGCTGACCAAGGAGAGATTCAACATGGAGATAAGGAGGAACTTCCTGACGGTCAGAGCGATCAACCAATGGAACAACCTACCAGCGGATGTTGTGAATTCCAACAGAGTTGGAGAGGGGCGGCATACAAATCTAAATAATAAATAAATAATAATAATTAACACTCTGGACATTTTTAAGAGAAGATTGAACTGCCACTTGACTGGTGTACTATAGGGTTCCTGCTTGGGCAGGGGGTTGAACTCGATGACCTTCATGATCCCTTTCAACTCTAACAATAAATAAATAAATAAATCTGGGTCCTAATTTAATCCACCTCAGAAGGATGGAAGGCTGAGTCAACCTTGAGCCAGTGGTGAGATTCGAACTGCTGAACTACAGCTAGTAGTTAGCTAAAGTAGCTTGCAGTACTGCACCCTAACCACTGTGCCACCCTGCCTCTTTTAAAGCTTCACTCTCAAGAAGGCTATTCATAAACATTTAATATCAAATCGTATCACTGTTTGGTTTGATGGCAGCAGTGCCTCAGATAGTCCTCGGAGAGGGACGGCATATAAATAGAATTAATAAATAAGAAATAAATCATAGAAAGCCCATACAGAGAGTGGTGAGGACAGCGGAGAAGATTATAAAAAGCTTCCTTCCTGTTATTCAGGATATTGCTTATCAGTGCTAGGTGTTTAGATCTCACATTGTTAAAGACCCTGCACACCCAATTCATAGTTTATTTCTGTTGCTCCCCTTTGGGAGGAGGTTTCCAAGTACAGTGGTACCTCTACCTACAAACGCCTCTACTTATGAACTTTTCTAGATAAAAACTGGTCGTTCAAGATTTTTTTTGCCTCTTCTCAAGAACCATTTTCCACTTACAAACCTGAGCCTCCGAAACTGTAACCGGTAACGGTGGGGAGAAGCCTCTGTGGGGCCTCTCTAGGAATCTATCTAGTCTGCCCTTATACTATTTCCTGTATTTTATCTTAAGATGGATATATGTTTATCCCAGGCATATTTAAATTCAGTTACTGTGGATTTACCAACCACATCTGCTGGAAGTGTGTTCCAGGGATCTACTACTCTTTCAGTCAAATAATATTTTCTCATGTCACTTTTGATCTTTCCCCCAACTAACTTCAGATTGTGTCCCCTTGTTCTTCTGTTCACTTTCCTATTAAAAACACTTCCCTCCTGAACCTTATTTAACCCTCTAACATATTTAAATGTTTCGATCATGTCCCCCTTTCCCTTCTGTCCTCCAGACTATACAGATTGAGTTCATTAAATCTTTCCTGATACATTTTATGCTTAAGACCTTCCACCGTTCTTGTAGCCCGTCTTTGGACCTGTTCAATTTTGTCAAATATCTTTTTGTAGGTGAGGTCTCCAGAACTGAACACAGTATTCCAAATGTGGTCTCACCAGCACTCTATACAGCGGGATCACAATCTCCCTCTTCCTGCTTGTTATACCTCTAGCTATGCAGCCAAGCATCCTATTTTCTTTTCCTACCGCCCGACCACACTGCTCACCCAGAAATCACTACCCATAAATCCTTCTCTTCTGACGTTTTTGCTAACACAGAACTGCCAATACAATACTCAGCTTGAGGATTCATTTCCCCCAAGGGCATTCTTTTATATTTGGAAACATTAAACTGCAGTTTCCATTGCTTTGACCATTTATCTAGTAAAGCTAAATCATTTACCATATTAAGCCATTTACGCCTCCAGAAAGAGAGAGAGAGAGAGAGAGAAAATGCATGAGAAGGAGGGATATGTAGACATAAATATAGATGTAGATGTATGAAGAAAGAAGAAAAAACAGTCAACAGGTTAAGCTAAGCACTGCACTAATGTTCAAATCCCTCTGTTAACCATCTGTTATTATACTGTATTTAGCACATAGAAAATTGCAGTGAAATGACAAGACTTACTTTAGAATTACAGAATCGTCAAGAGAGATAATTTTTTACCCTGTGGGGAAAAAATCCACAATTGGCTAGAAATCAAAAAAAGGAAACTAATTATTATTGTGATAGATTAATAAGGTGAGACATGGACAGACACGCATAGCAATTTTCATTTTTCAATGTAACAGGAATGTGAAGACATCTGTGTTTTTTGTTATAGTCTTTTTTGTTTTTGCATTGTTTTAGAAAACTTAATAAAAACTTTTAAAAAAAGAAAACCCACAGACGGTTTCCAGTCTCTTATAAAGCTGTCTAACTCCTTACCTCTAATCAAAGCAGTTGGTTTTGCAAGCTCTGCTAATTCGGTCAATTTCAAAATCCATTCTTCAACAATCGGCATATCCCTATTCTTTCCAGGTTGTTTGGTAAGTACATTCCTCACAGCTGTCACCACGGGAAGGAATAACACCTCAGAATTGCATCCTTTTTTTTTATGGTGTTGTGATAAGTTTGGAAAGTAAGACTGTAGAATTCATAGCATGTGATAGAGATCATTTTAACACTTTCCTACTCCATGCCGGCTCAGTGGTTAAGATGCCGGTTTATGTAGGCGGCGTGATAGAAAGTCAACAATCCAGATTTGAGGCCTGAGTTTCGCGACGGGGCACCTGCCTATCTTTGTCTATTTCCTGCCCACATAACAATTCAACAACGTGCAAATGTGAATAGGTAAATAGGCCTCTACCCGTAACAGAACACCCTACAAAACTAGACTTACAATCCTGGGTCTAGAAAGCTTAGAACTAAGACGCCTCAAACATGATCTAAGTACAGTATTGCCCATAAGATCATATGCTGCAATGTCCTGCCTGTCAAAGACTACTTCAGCTTCAACCACAACAACACAAGAGCCCACAACAGATACAAGCTTAATATTAATCGCTCCAAACTTGACTGTAAAAAATACAACTTTAGTAATCGAGTTGTTGAAGCATGGAATTCACTACCAGACTCTGTAGTATCATCCCCTAACCTCCAACACATTACCCTTAGACTGTCCACAGTTTATTTTATTTTATTTATTTATTTATTTATTAAATTTGTACGCCGCCCCTCTCTGTAGACTCGGGGCGGCTCACAGCAGTGATAGAAACAATGTACAATACAAACAGAATAATACGAAGTTAAAAACCCATCATTTAAAAAACATGCACACAACACACCATACATAAATTATATAGGCCTGGGGAAGACATTTCAATTCCCCCATGCCTGACAGCAGAGGTGGGTTTTGAGAAGCTTACGAAAGGCAAGGAGGGTGGGGGGAATTCTGATCTCTGGGGGGGAGTTGGTTCCAGAGGGCCTGGGGCCATCACAGAGAAGGCTCTTCCTCTGGGTCCCGCCAAATGACATTGTTTAGTCGATGGGACCCAGAGAAGGTCCACTCTGTGGGACCTAATCGGTCGCTGGGATTCATGCGGCAGAAGGCGGTCCCGGAGATATTCTGGTCCGATGCCATGAAGGGCTTAATAGGTCATAACCAACAGTTTGAATTGTGACCGGAAACTGATCCGCAACCAATGCAGACTGCGGAGTGTTGGTGTAACATGGGCATACTTGGGAAAGCCCATGATTGCTCTCGCAGCTTCATTCTGCATGATCTGAAGTTTCCAAACACTTTTCAAAGGTAGCCCCATGTAGAGAGCGTTGCAGTAGTCAAGGTGATGAGGGCATGAGTGACTGTGAGCAGTGAGTCCCGGTCCAGATAGGGCCGCAACTGGTGCACCAGGTGAACCTGGGCAAATGCCCCCCTTGCCACAGCTTGTTTGACCTCACCAAGTTCCTAAGAGGTCAGTAAGGGGCGTGCATAAGTGAACCAGAGTGCCTACCATCCCCTGTCTTATTGTCACTCCTATATCTCCTATATCTTCTCTTCTATACCTATATCTTTTTCTGCTATTCTTTCATAGTTATATTTCACTCCTTTATTTTCTCCTCTATTCCCCCTTTAATATATCCTCTATAACCCTCATTGTGTATTACTGTGTATTGGACAAACAAATAAAATAAAAAAAAAAATAATAAGAGCACTTATCTGCAATCGCACGACTGCAGAAACATCTTCAGATAACTCTTGGTCAATGACATTGAAATGGAGATGAATGGATGTCGAAGTGCCGCCTCTATGTCGGTTGAGGCAGGCAGGATTCCCTTGGGTACCATTTGTTGGGGGTCAAGGGAAAGGGAGGGGTTTGCCTTCTCTTTCTTCTCAAGATCCCCATGGACAATTGGTGGGCACAGAATGCTGGACTCGATGGGCTTCGGCCTGATTCAGCAGGGCTCTTCTTACGTTCTTAACATCATTCCTGTAGAATGTCAACAATTAGCAGTAAAATCTCCAGGGATTCCTTTTCTTCTTTTCCTTTCCTTTCCATATTTCACAACAGCAAGGAAACCCTCTGAAATCTTGACCAGGGATGCAGAATGAGGGATTAGCATACAATTCTTTCTTCTTTTCTTCCAACACCAGAGATTGGTGAAGCTGGAGTTTGTTAGTATGTCTAGGTACTAAACCTTCAGCACACTTTAAAACAGAGTTTATGTAGGAATGTCGGCTAACCAGACAATGAGTCAGACTTAGTATCAATATTTAACAATATTATTATTTACAAATAGGCAAAATGAGCAATACATATATAATACTATTAATAGTTTACAAACCACGGACACAGTAAAAGATAGCACACAGCAAATATATGTCTAACAAAGAACTGCCCCCAATAGAATGCTGCTGCCTCCCTCTTATTTATTTATTTATTTATTTATTTGTTTGTTTATTTATTTGTTTATTTTTATTGTTAGAGTTGAAAGGGACCATGAAGGCCATCGAGTTCAACCCCCTGCCCAAGCAGGAACCCTATAATACACCAGTCAAGTGGCAGTTCAATCTTCTCTTAAAAATGTCCAGAGTGTTGGAGTTCACAACGTCCGCTGGTAGGTTGTTCCATTGGTTGATCGCTCTGACCATCAGGAAGTTCCTCCTTATCAACATGTTGAATCTCTCCTTGGTCAGCTTCCAGCCGTTCTTCCTCGTCCGGCCCTCTGGTGCCCTGGAGAATAAAGTGATCCCCTCCTCTCTGTGACAATCCCTCGTATACCTGTAGACTGCTATCATGTCCGCTCTGGCCCTCCTTTTCTCTAGGCTATCCATGCCCAGTTCCCTCAGTCTCTCTTCGTAAATCTTGGTTTCCAGTCCCTTAATCATCTTGGTTGCTCTTTTTTGCACCTTCTCCAGAGTTTCAATGTCTCTTTTGAAGTGTGGTGATAAGAACTCAATACAGTACTCCAGCTGTGGTCAGACCAGGGCGTAGTAGAGTGGTATTAAGATGCCCAACCCATCAATGTTTCTTAAAGTCTTTACTTTGTACAAACTGACATTGTTAGCTACTATATGGCAACACCCAACCATGTTACGTTCAGTATACTAACAGAGTCGGTGCTGGTAGAGGTAGGGAGCTGTAGGTTTGATGTTGATTTTTATTGTAATCCCCCCAGAGTGTCTTGGGAGTTGGGTGCCATATAAATTTAATTAATAAATGATAAATTTAATAAATTAATGAAAGGTACATAAAGAATCAAGATGCTTTTATTGCAATGTCCATGCAGTCTTCTTGTAAAACCTGTTCTACCTGGTCTTGGTATTTGTAGGAATCCCCCTTCATCAACATCGCCTCAAAGGGTATGTTTAACTGGAGATCAAGACATAATTACATTGAGGCCCAATTGATTTATTGACAGCTTTGGAACCCTAGGCAATGAAACAGAGGTCTAAAGAGGGGTGAGGATACAAAACCTCTTCATAGACTTGTGTGAATTATTACTTTTATATAATTGGTTCCATTACAGTTAATTAGTAGCAATGCCCTAGGATATTCTGTCAATCTGATTGATAAGGTTAACCTTACCGATTAGGTTAATTCATCAGGATGGTGGGCAGAAGGAGATCACACTTGTCTCTAGAGAATGCCATAGAGCATTAGCTCAAACGAAGGGCATACATATCTGTATCTAAATTGTTATTTTAGCTTAACCATTACCTAAAAACAACCCCTTGGCTTGGTGTTAATAGTCCTGAACACCTCATTGTCATCTTGCATGGCTAGATTCATGCTGCTGTGTGTTAGCACCTTGTTACATTTAGCATGGTTGAGAATTCCAAGCTTGTTAAGATGATAGGATAGATAGATGATAGATAGATAGATAGATAGATAGATAGATAGATAGATAGATAGATAGATAGATAGATAGATAGATATGACAATGGTCACCAGACAGACAGACAGACAGACAGACAGACAGACAGACAGACATGATATGACAATGGTCACCAGATGGACAGACAGACAGATACAGATATAAATAGATGATAGATGATAGATAGATAAGTAGATAGATAGATAGATAGATAGATAGATAGATAGATAGATAGATAGATAGATAGATAGATATGACAATGGTCACCAGACAGACAGACAGACAGACAGACAGATAGAGATGATAATGGTCGACAGACAGACAGACAGACAGACAGACAGATGATGAAAGATAGATGGATGGATCGATGGATGGATCGATCAATCGATGGATCGATGGATGGTAGATGATAGATAGATAGATAGATAGATAGATAGATAGATAGATAGATAGATAGATATGACAATGGTCACTAGACAGACAGACAGACAGACAGACAGACAGACAGACAGACAGACAGACAGAGATGATAATGGTCACCAGACAGACAGACAGACAGACAGACAGAGAGATGATGAAAGATAGATGGATGGATGGATGGATGGATGGATGGATGGATCGGTGGATGGATGGATCGGTGGATGGATGGATCGGTGGATGGATGGATGGATGGATGGATGGATGGATCGATGGATGGTAGATGATAGATAGATAGATAGATAGATAGATAGATAGATAGATAGATAGATAGATAGATAGATAGATTATAGAAGATAGTTAGAAGCTTTTGTGTAACTTGATCTAGTTCTGTGAAATTCTGTGAAACAAGCAAACAACCCAGCTCAGAAAATACCAGGGACTCCACAGTTCAACCCAGCAACATATCTTCCCTTCTATTGGTAGCTGTATGTCTTTTTGAATAACCAGATCTTCTTTTTCTCTCTATCCTTAGAGCTATTTTTATAAAAATGTTTTCTAATTTGTAATCAGCCTTTGCAGCAATGAACATCCCTGAGCAGTATTCTAATTTTTTTTGCATTGGTAGATGAAGAGGCACTTTGTGTATCTTGTGTATGTGTGGGTGGGTGTGTTTACATGAAGAAAAGAAAGTTCTTATCCCTCATCTATATTTTTGATACACAGGAGTACTATGAGGCTGCATTGATACGATTTTTCCCATAGTATGGATTGTCTCTTAAGACCCATGAGGGTACATTACTGGGAAGCCAAAACAGATGTTTAAATCATCTTATTACAATCCAGCACCTGAACATATGGAAGAAAGCTAAACTCCTGCCGCTTTCATTTGTTGCTCCAATAAAAATGCTTGCTGGGAAAAAAAAAATTAAAAACAACAAGACCCAAAACCCTTGTTCCATACTTAATGGTAGAGATAAAACTAAACAGCGATATCACTTAGCTTATATAGAATATGTGTCAAAGGTTTGAAGTGTTACACAAACATTATCTCTTTAATCTTGATAATGAGCCTGTAAAGTAAACCTATCTTACTATTCCCTAGAGAAAAAAGGGTAAAAGGCTGTGATTTGGTTTCCTCTTGCTGTTGCAGTTGTGGTTCTCCAGCTAAGTGAAGTCGCCCCAAAAGAAACAAACAAGATTAGGAAGAAGTAGATTTTTTCCCCTCTACCTGCAGGTCTTTTTCTTGTTGACGAGGCAGCGTCCTATCTGTACAAAGCATTTCTAACTGTAGAATAAAATGGAATGGAATGGAATGGAATGGAATGGAATGGAGTGGAGTGGAGTGGAGTGGAATGGAATGGAATGGAATGGAATGGAATGTAAAAGAATAGAATGGAATGGAATGGAGTGGAGTGGAGTGGAACTGAAAAGAATAGAATGGAATGGAATGGAAAAGAATAGAATGGAGGGGAGTGGAATGGAATGGAATAGAATAGAATAGAATTTTATTGGCCAGGTGTTATTGGACACACAAGGAATTTGTCATTGGTGCATATGCTCTCAGTGTACATAAAAGAAAAAGATACATTTGTCAAGAATCATGTGGTACAACACTTAATGATTGTCATAGGGGTCAAATAAGCAAGAAGAAATAATCAATATTTTAAACAACCTTAGGATAGAAGCAACAAGTTACAGTCAGACAGTCCTAAGTGGGAGGAAAAGGATGATAGGAATGATGAGAAAAAACTAATAGAAATAGAACTGCAGACTTAGTAAAAAGTTTGACAGTGTTGAAGGAATTACCGTATGGTTTGAGGATATAAAAGTGTTTGAATTGAATCTTTTGATCGTGGGGATTTCTTTGTTCTGATCCATTAGGCCCAAAACAGAACAGGATATAGCAAATGAAGAATGTTGCTCATGCCATTCGTTGTCATGCATCCATTGTTTAAAGCATCAACTGTTAAATAGATAGTTTTATTGTGACCAACTAGAAGGCAAAGTCACAAAACTACATCTCACCTATTTTGTCCATGTCGGATGGGGAAATTGACAGGAGAAAATGTTAGGAAGAGTTGTAGGTAAAAGGAAACTATTCTTCCAAAGAACACAATGGCTGGATACTATCAAAGCCGACAATATTTGGATATCATTTTATGTCTTAAAATGGATATATATGTGGTCATTTTAAGATATAAAAAGATGTTAAATGTTGCATAACATCGCAAATGCTGCGATTTCGCTGAGGCTTGCCTCGCTGGGAAGCCCCACCTCCGGACTTCCGTTGCCATCCGAAATGCCCGTTTTTGCGCTGGTGGGACTTTCCTGCTTGGATTACCTTACAGCATCACAAATCCGGAGGTGGGGTTTGCCATGAAGAGGAGCCTCGGGGGAATCCCACCAGCATGAAAATGGGCGCCTCGGCTGGGAACAGAAGACCGGAGGCAGGGCATCCCAGTATCGGCGGCGGGTTTGTAAGGTGAAAATAGTTCTGAAGAAGAGGCAAAAATAATTGTAAACCCCGGGTTTGTATCTCGAAAGGTTTGTATGACGAGGGTTCGTAAGACGAGGTATCACTGTATATGGAAAGAGATGGTCATGTTAAATTTTATTCTTCTTCTCCCAACTTCATATCGCAACTTCTTATCCCAACTTCTTATGTCAACTTTTTCTTTCTTTCTTTCTTTCTTTCTTTCTTTCTTTATTTATTTATTTATTTATTTATTTATTTATTTATTTATTTATTTATTTATTTATTTATTTATTTATTTATTTATTTATTTATTTATTTATTTATTTATTTATTTATTTATTTATTTATTTTGCCCGATACATAATACACATTGAAGAGAAAGATATGTAATAATATAACTAAAGAAACGAATAGAAGAAAAGATATAAAAGTATAGGTGAACATATTTGAAAGGAAGAAAAGATAAATGAGATAAGGAGAGACAATTGGACAGGGGACGGAAGGCACACTGGTGCACTTATGCACGCCCCTTACTGACCTCTAAGGAACCTGGAGAGGACAATCATGGATAGTCTAAGGGAACAATGTTTGGGGTTAGGGGTTGACACTACTGAGTCAGGTAATGAGTTCCGCGCTTCGACAACTCGGTTGCTGAAGTCATATTTTTTACAGTCAAGTTTGAAGCGGTTAATATTAAGTTTGAATCTGTTGCGTGCTCTTGTGTTGTTGCGATTGAAGCTGAAATAGTCATTGGCAGGTAGAACGTTGCAGCATATGATCTTGTAGGCAATACTTAGATCGTGTTTTAGGCGACGTAGTTCTAAACTTCTTATCCCAACTTGTTGTCTCAATTTCTTGTCTCAACTTCTTGTCCCACTCAACTTCTTCTGGTAGCAGCAGGCAGTGGTGGTTCAGAGAACCGGTAGTAGTGGCAGCGTGAGGCTCCGCGCACTGACCCGGATGCTGCCATTTCATTTTTTAACCCTCTGCACGTGTGCAAAACCTTCTGCACATGTGCAGACAGTGAATAGGTTCACGCCCAAAGGGACCACGGGTGAAAAAGTGCATGAAGCATGCACTTCCAAATAATTAGGAAAGGTAAGTTGATTTCAACATTGTGTGATAACACGATAGCACACTGATGTCATTTTCAGATTTTTCGGAGAAGGGAGGCTAATAATATGCATTGGCTACCGATCTGTTTCTGGACACAATTCAAAGAGTTGGTTATGACCTATAAAGCCCTGCATGGCATCGGACCAGACTATCTCTGGGACCGCCTTCTGCCACACAAATCCCAGTGACCGGTGAGGACCCACAGAGTTGGTCTAGTTAGGGTCCCGTCGACCAAACAATGTCGGCTGGTGGGACCTAGGGGAAGTGCCTTCTCTGTGAGGGCCCTAGCCCTCTGGAATCAGCTCCCCATGGAGATTCGTACTGCCCCCACCCTCCTCGCCTTCCGAAAGAGTTTAAAAACTCATCTTTGTATACCATCAATACGTACTTGACAAAACAAATACATAAATAAAAATCAAATAAATCGCACAAACCAAGCTATTTTTTTTCAACAGCTGTCATTCACTGTATAGCAAAGCAAGTTGATGTTTAGAGAGGGAAAAAAAGATTTAGCAAATATACACTAGGCAGTAATGAGCTACATTGTGTGATATTTAATCTATTCTTTTTAGCGGTTGGGGGGGAATTGGTGTTGGGTGGAAACCTTTAGCATTATTTTTAAGTATTTTAAGCCCACATATCATTTATGTTGACAGCTTGGCTCCAGGCTATAAAACAGACAAACCTGTTCGACATCGTCTGTTTAAAAAAAATAATAATAATTTTTAAAAAGAGCAGAAAACCTAAAGCTCTATCAATCTACTGTCATGGTTTTACGACTTATCTGTAGCTAAGCAGGAAAAGAGAGAAGAATTACTGGAAAGATATGAACTGATTCTACCAACAGATCCATCAACTTGGCTTCTGAAACGGAGGACCATAGCAAGATTCAGAAGGGACTGCAGATAATGCTCCAGCAAGTAGGATGCTTGGCTGTATATATATATATACAGCCAAGCATCCTACTTGCTGGAGCATTATCTGCAGTCCCTTCTGAATCTTGCTATGGTCCTCCGTTTCAGAAGCCAAGTTGATGGATCTGTTGATGGATATATATATATGTAGCAAATGGCGGGGGCCAGGAGAAGAGCCTTCTCTGTGGTGGCCCCGGCCCTCTGGAATCAACTCCCTCCAGAGATTCGCACTGCCCCCACCCTCCTTGCCTAAGAGTCTCGAGACTCATTTATGTCGCCAGGCATGGGACAATTAGATCAAGCCCTCTTCCCATGTCTATGTGTGATTGTGAATGAGTTGGCTGACTGGTTTTAATATATATGGGATTTTTAGTAGTAATTTTAATTAATTGGATTTTTGTTGTGCTGTTTTTTATATTCTGTGAGCCTCCTCGAGTCTTCGAAGAAGGGCAGCATACAAATCTAATAAGTAATAATAATAATAATTGTGATTTTGATTCTGATTCTGAAATGACAGCTAGTAACTTCTGGAAAACTTTGATGTGGTTAAAGGCCCTGGACTTGAGTTCCCGAATCAGAGCATAATTCCAATAATTCCTTTCCTTTTCTCCAACTTTTAGGGTATAAAGATGAAGAGCAGGCTTCAGCTATTTTGCAGTCCTTTAAGGCAGTGATTTTCAACCTTTTTTGAGCCGTGGCACATTTTTTACATTTACAAAATCCCGGGGCACACCACCAACCAAAAGGACACAAAACGACACTCTAAGATACTCTTCTCTCATTTTCCATCCCTCTCTCCTCCCCCTCTTGTGTGTGTGTGTGTGTATACATACTCTTGAACCATTTCCAAAAACAGGTGAAGGCTGGGGGGTTTTCTCTCTTATTTTTGGGGTGCTTTTTATCATATGTTTTAAATCAAGAGTCACTTCTCTCTCTCTTTTGTTTCTCTCTCTTTCCTCTCATTCTCTGTCTCAATCATTTCCTCATTTCTCTTTTTTCCTCCCCTCTTTGCTCATTTCTCTCTCTCTCTCTCTCTCCCTCCCTTCCTCTCCTTTTCTCTCTCACTCTTGCTTTCTCTCTCTCTCTCTCTCTCACTCTTTCTTTCTTGCTCTTTCTCTCTTTTCTCTCTCTCTCTTTCTCTCTTTCTTACTTTCTCTCTTTCTCTCACTCTTTCTTTCTCTCTCTCTCTCAATCTCTTTCTCTCTCTCTCTCTCTCTCTCTCAGCAAAAAGTTGTCAGACCAGAACCTGAGCTTCCTTCTTCGCGGCACACCTGACTGTGTCTCGCGGCACACTAGTGTGCCACGGCACACTGGTTGAAAAACACTGCTTTAAGGGACAGTAGACTTAAAGATTGTGGATTATTTATGTCAAAAATGTGTCTTTGGATATCTCCAAAATTAGTGTTTTCTTTCCTCCTCCATAACCACACACATCTGTTGGTGGCAATTTTCAGTTTTGTATTCCAGACAGGCTCCTGGGGAGGCAAATTAAATCATTTTACAGGCATCCTTCTCCCACACAGTAGACTGGGTGACAAACCTATCCAGATGCAGGTGGGAAACCAAAGGAAGAAATTGAAGAAGCATCTGCTGACAGATTTTCTAAGTTTATAAAGAAGTTTATAAAGTATTCGTCTCTATGTCCATGCATAAATAACGACTTCCTGCAACATGACACAGAGCTTAATCAATCATGATATCTTTTTTTTCTCCTTTCAAAAATCCTTTTAACAGCTAAACCTCCAACTATATTGAAGGTAGCAATTCTATATAGGAAAATCATGGTTTTGCTCTTGTCCATCTGACTACAGTTGGTGAGTGGAGTAGGATAGGATAGGATAGGATAGGATAGCATATATAGGATATGTTCTGTCGGGCTCTCTGGTAGACTCCTCCCAAAAATTCACAGGTACAAATTTCAGACACACACACGTTTGAAAATTCAAAACAATGTTCTTTATAATGAAAATTCACTTAAACCAAGCCCTCTTTTGGTATAGCAAAGAGCACTTGTCTCCAAACAAACTGGTAATTTGTACCAGTCCCTTATCAGTTCTGTGATACTTAGCTTGCAGCTGTGAGGCAATTCACAGTCCTTCTTCTTTCACAAAGTGAAACACACTTTGCTCTGGTTTAGTTTCAAAGCGGGGAAAAATCAGCACACAAAGGTCGAAGTCAGCAAGGCAGGCACGAAACACAAGGATCAGATAATCCTCCACAATGGCCAAACCCACAGGCTGCTCTTTATAGCAGCCTCACTAATGACCACAGCCCCACCCAACCACAGGTGGCCTCATTTTCTTTGATAATAATCTCTCAGTTGTTGTTGCCTATGCATCGCTCTCCGCATGCGTGGCTGTATCATTAATTCTTGTTCTGAATCCAAGGAGGAGCTAGATAATTGATCTCCTTCTGAGCTGTCTGCCACACTTTCCTCCTCCCTGTCATTCATGTCTTCTTGGTCAGAGGAGCCTTCACCAGCATATTCCACCGGGGGCAAAACAGGGCTGCAGCATGTGGATGTCTCCCCCACATCCACAGTCCTTGGGGCAGGAGCTGGGCCAGAGCTAACCACAACAGGATAGCAGTGTTGGAAGAGACCTTGGAGGTCTTCAAGTCCAACCCCTGCTTATTCAGCAAACTCTGCAGCACTTCAGACAAATGGTTATCCAACATCTTCTTTAAAACTTCCAGTGTTGGAGCATTCAACAAAAGAAAAGTGCACAAAAACATTAATAGATAGTTCATGTCTTCCAGGGGGTCGGCAACCCATAAACTCTGTAGCTGCATGTGGCTCTTTCATCCCTTTGCTGTGGCTCCCTGATGCTCAAAACATGCGTCACAACTGCAAATGTACAACACCCACAGACATACAGTTTATTAAGCTTTTTGACCCCAGGTAGGCAAGCCATGGATAAATCCAAGAAAAGAAAAGTTTCAGAAGAAAACAGAACTTTAATTCAACTATATATGCTTAGGAAATAGTCAGGCACGGGAAGAGTTTTGTGGCTCCCGGTGTTTTCTTTTCTGTGGAAAACAGGTCCAAACGGCTCTCTAATTGTTAAAGTGGACTTAATCCCTGGATAGTTCAGTGGATTTGCAGCTGGCTGAAGCGTAGACATCAGAGAGTTATTGTTAATGGCGAGTATTCTGAGCAGAGACAGGTTACAAGCGGTGTGCCACAAGGGTCTGTTCTGGGTCCTATTCTTTTTAATGTGTCTGTGAGTGACATAGGGGAAGGTTTACCTATTTGCCAATGACTCTAAAGTGTGCAAAAGGGTTGATATTCCTGGAGGCATCTGTAATATGGCAAATGATTTAGCTTTACTCGATAAATGGTCAAAGCAATGGAAACTGCAGTTTAATGTTTCCAAATGTAAAATAATGCACTTGGGGAAAAGGAATCCTCAATCTGAGTATTGTATTGGCAGTTCTGTGTTAGCAAAAACTTCAGAAGAAAAGGATTTAGGGGTAGTGATTTCTGACAGTCTCAAAATGGGTGAGCAGTGTGGTCAGGCAGTAGGAAAAGCAAGTAGGATGCTTGGCTGCATAGCTAGAGGTATAACAAGCAGGAAGAGGGAGAAGAGGCTACAAGAATGGTGGAAGGTCTTAAGCATAAAACATATCAGGAAAGACTTAATGAACTCAATCTGTATAGTCTGGAGGACAGAAGGGAAAGGGGGGACATGATCGAAACATTTAAATATGTTAAAGGTTTAAATAAAGTCCGGGAGGGAAGTGTTTTTAATATGAAAGTGAACACAAGAACAAGGGAACACAATCTGAAGTTAGTTGGGGGAAAGATCAAAAGCAACATGAGAAAATATTATTTTACTGAAAGAGTAGTAGATCCTTGGAACAAACTTCCAGCAGACGTGGTTGGTCAATCCACAGTAACTGAATTTAAACATGCCTGGGATAAACATATATCCATCCTAAGATAAAATACAGAAAACAGTATAAGGGCAGACTAGATGGACCATGAGGTCTTTTTCTGCCGTCAGACTTCTATGTTTCTAAGGGTTGCCGACCCCTGACCTATTATCTATCACAGCAAGTGGACAAAAATGTATGAAACCCTTCTAAAAATGTGTAACTGAAAAAATAACAAAACTTCCCTGTTGCAAAGTTTTCACCAATGAGAACAGAAGACTTTTCACCAAGGATTCTTTTCAATTTACAAAAAAAGATGGGATTCTCTTGCTATTAGCAGTGGCTGCAAATTGGGAACGCGATATAATAACACTTAATTGCACCAGTCGTGAATTGGCTGATGGATTTATGATATGCTATTAAAATGATGAACTCCCTTGATTAGGATTAAAGATGGTGCCCAATTACTTAATAAAATAGCCCTATTTATTTCACTTACTGGAACCCACATTCTTTTCCATTTAATCATCGAAAACGTCTTTTCTCCTTTAAAATTATTTTTATAATCTTGATTGTGGTATGCTTTCATTTCCCCACAATTTTTAATAATGTCCCTATTTAAGGAACATTAGCTCATAGTTGGATCTCGGGAGATGGGAAATGGTAGAATAGAAAATAGTTAGAAAATTCTGCCATTAGCCTACCATTTTCATACAACAACAACCAAGATGGGGGTTTTTTCCGCAGCAAATTGCGGGCTGAGTATCTGATCCAGTTTGGTGTCCAACAGAAAGACTGTGTTAGATCTGCCATCAAACCAGTTCAGCCCTGCTTCGCTTTGCTTTGATGGTAGAGGGAGAAATACAGAGAGAAAAAAATGAGAAGATAGGAAAGAGAGTTGACAAGAACTGGAGGTGCCATCCAGAGACAATGATTGGAAGATCCAAGGACACAGGCTTGGGAATGGAATACGAAACACCCATTAACACCCATCGGACCAGAATATCTCCGGGACCGCCTTCTGCCGCACGAATCCCAGCGACCGATTAGGTCCCACAGAGTTGGCCTTCTCCGGATCCCATCGACTAAACAATTTGTATTTATTACATTTGTATGCCGCCCCTCTCCAAAGACTCGGGGCGGCTAACAACAGTATAAAAAGACAATGTAAACAAATCTAATATTAAAAACAATCTAAAAAACCCAATGTCGTCTGGCAGGTCCCAGGGGAAGAGCCTTCTCTGTGGCAGCCCCGACCCTCTGGAACCAGCTCCCCCCCTGAGATTAGAATTGCCCCCACCCTCCTCGCCTTTCGTAAACTCCTTAAAACCCACCTCTGCCGTCAGGCATGGGGAAATTGAGACTTCCCCAGGCCTATATTGTTTATGTATGGTGTATTGTGTGCATGTTTTTAAATTATGGGTTTTTAGTTTAAATTATTAGATTTGTATTACATATTGTTTTGCTACAATTATTGTGAGCTGCCCCAAGTCTACGGAGAGGGGCGGCATACAAATTTATTAAATAATAATAATAATAATAATAATAATAATAATAATAATAATAATTAAAAGAGACGCCAAAATATGGAATTGTTACCAAAACACCTCATTTGGACACCACTAAGATGATCGAGGGGACATGGTGGTTTAGGGGCTAAGACACTGAGCTTGTCGATCAGAATGATCTACAGTTCGGTGGTTTGAATCCCTAGCACTGCATAGCGGACTGTTGGAGTGGGCGGCATATAAGTAAGTAAGTAAGTAAATCAATCAATCAACCAATGTGTACACAGAGGTTAGCCCACCAAGTAATCACAGTTAACCACAATACCTAATTGAAGTCTTCAATGAAACACAGCAGCAGGATTTCTCATAAAAATATATTTTACTTCTCTTTTATCAAACTGCTTCTCGAAGTAAATTGTCATACAATACTTTCATATAACTCTTATAATATCCTCCACTGCAACCACTAAGCACAAACCACTCTATAACAAACCCATTCCGTATAAAACCACACATGCAAGGGTGTTCCTCCTTATATAGGATACAGCCAATCAGGTTGCAGCACAATTAGCAAACCCATGATGGCTGCATTGGCTGCCGATCAGTTTACGGTCACAATTCAAAGTGTTGGTTATGACCTTTTAAGCCCTGCATGGCATTGGACCAGAGTACCTCTGGAACCGCCTGCTACCGCACGAATCCCAGCAACTGATAAGGTCCCACAGAGTTGGCCTTCTCCAGGTCCCGTCGACCAAACAATGTCGTTTGGCGGGCCCCGGGGGAAGAGCCTTCTCTGTGGCAGCCCCGGTCCTCTGGAATCAACTCCCTACGGAGATTAGAACTGCCCCCACACTCCTTGTCTTTCGTAAATTACTCAAGACCCATCTATACCGCCAGGCATGGGGGAGTTGAGACACCTTTCCACCAGGCTTTTTTTTATATATTTATGTTTGGGTATGTATATGTTGTTTGCTTTTTTAAATATGATAGGGTTTTATGTGCTTTTTAATATTAGATTTGGTTTCGCTGGAATATTGTTTTTATTATTGTTGTGAGCCGTCCCGAGTCTTTGGAGAGGGGCGGCATACAAATCTAATAAATTGAACTGAATTGAATTGATTATGGCTTACGTCAGCTTCTCCCATGGTTGCAAACCATTTACTTGCATTGTGATGTTACCTTCAGAAATGAACATATTTCTGACATTCCTTTCCCTCCTCACTCTGGGGTCAGCCAGAGGTTGTATTTGTCGGTTCTCCGACATATTCAAAATTTTCACTACTGGTTCTCCAGAACTGACCAGAACCTGCTCAATCGCAATTCTGCTTGGACTATATGGGTTTTTTTAGACAAGGCAATGGCTCTACTTTTTAACATGCTGGCTAGGTTTCCCATCGCTAACTTCCCATTGAGCAAATGTCTTTTAATTTCATGGCTGCAGTCATCATTTACAATTATCGTCATCTACAGTGCAGTCAGGCTGCAGGGAAAGCAAGTAGGATGCTTGGCTGCATAGCTAGAGGTATAACAAGCAGAAGAGGGAGATTATGATCCCGCTATATAGAGCGCTGGTGAGACCACATTTGGAATACTGTGTTCAGTTCTGGAGACCTCACCTACAAAAAGATATTGACAAAATTGAACGGGTCCAAAGACGGGCTACAAGAATGGTGGAAGGTCTTAAGCATAAAACGTAGCAGGAAAGACTTCATGAACTCCATCTGTAGAGTCTGGAGGATAGAAGGGAAAGGGGGGACATGATTGAAACATTTAAATATGTTAAAGGGTTAAATAAGGTCCAGGAGGGAAGTGTTTTTAATAGGAAAGTGAACACAAGAACAAGGGGACACAATCTGAAGTTAGTTGGAGAAAAGATCAAAAGCAACATGAGAAAATATTATTCGACTGAAAGAGTAGTAGATCCTTGGAACAAACTTCCAGCAGACGTGGTTGGTAAATCCACAGTAACTGAATTTAAACATGCCTGGGAGAAACATATATCCATCCTAAGATAAAATACAGAAAATAGTATAAGGGCAGACTAGATGGACCATGAGGTCTTTTTCTGCCGTCAGACTTCTATGTTTCTATGTTTCTATGATCTTGGAACCCAAGAAAATAAAACCAGTCACTGTTTCCATTTCCTCCCCCTTCTATTTGCCAGGAATTGATGGAACCCAAAGACCATGTTACTTTTATTTAATGGTGAATTTCAAGCCAACGTTTGTTTGCACTCTCCTCATCTAGAGGCTCTTTAGTTCCTCTTCAATTTCTCCTATTAAAAGGAGTCTTCAAACTGGCTTAAATGGATTGTGTTGTGTTTGTGTGTGTGTGTGCTTTCTCCTTCCTAGGTCTGAGAGAAATGGACTTATGTCTCCTCCCAGCTGGCTGTGCACCTACTACAACTCACAGTTTCCTGGTTTCTAGTCTGCTGATTTAAACACTAAATCAACTGACTGTCAAATGGGTCATTACTTGCCCTTTAGTTCAATTTTTCCTCGCCGAGGCAAACGAAACAACACAGAAACAAACATTTTATGGCCCGACGGTTTTGCCTTGCTTGACTGGGAATGTCCATGGCTTCCTTCTTCTCTACACCCAGATTACAATATCCTTTCCTATGGGCAATTTAATGTGTGAACTTCCTGTGCTGGAAGTCATTGAGTAATAGGCAGTATCTATTTATTTTACTTTATTTATTTGTCAAACAATTATAGGGTGGTAATTTGTACAAATTAAACATTAGATAAGTAACGACAAAAAGTAACCAGAATACCTCCGTAACCACCTTCTACCGCACGAATCCCAGCGGCCGATAAGGTCCCACAGAGTTGGCCTTCTCCGGGTCCTGTTGACCAAACAATGTCATTTGGCGGGGCCCAGGGGAAGAGCCTTCTCTGTGGTGGCCCCAGCCCTCTGGAATCAACTCCCCCCGGAGATTAGAATGGCCCCCACCCTCCTTGTCTTTCACAAGTTACTCAAGACCCACCTATATCGCCAGGCATGGGGGTACTAAGACATCTCCCCCAGGATTTCTTATATTTTATGTTTGGTATGTATGTGTTGTATGGTTTTTAATTATTGGGGTTTTTTAATGTAATTTTATTATTAGATTTCTTTCATTATTATACTGTTTTTTTTATTACTGTTGTGAGCCGCCCTGAGTCTTCGGAGGGGATGGCATACAAATCTAATAAATAATAATAATAATAATAATAATAATAATAATAATAATAATAATAATATAATAACAAAAAAAGAAGACAATAGGACAGGGATGCTAGGCACAATGGTGCACTTATGCACGCCCCTTACACAGACCTCTTAGAAAAGGGGAGAGGTCAATTGTAGATAGTCTAAGGTTAAAGGTTTGGGGGTTAGGACTAGAAACCACAGAATCAGGTAGTGCATTCCAGGCGTTGATTACTCTGTTGCTGAAGTCGTATTTTTTGCAGTCAAGTTTGGAGCGGCTGATGTTTAACTTAAATCGATTTTGTGCTTGTGTGTTGTTGCGGTTGAAGGTGAAGTAGTCATTAACAGGTAGGACATTTTGGTATATGATTTTATGAACTATAATTAAGTCGGAACGGAGACGACAGAGTTGTAAGTTGTCTAAACCAAGAATTTCAAGTCTGGCGGAGTAAGGTATTTTGTTGTATCTATAGCAGTGATGGTGAACCTTTTTGGGCTCAGGTGCCAAAAGGGTACACGCGAGAGTGCCCACACCCATATTGCAATGCCCTTCTGCAACACATGTGCACAACCCCCATGCTGCCCAGTAATGGGCAGCCAATTTTTTTACTGCCGCACTGTGGGTGTGGCTTCTTTTGTGGGTGTGGCTTAATGGTCATGTGGCAGGGTAGGAGTGACTTGCCGGCCATGTGACCAGGGGGGAGTGGCTTGAATGATCACCATCATTCAAGTGAAGTTAAGTCCTCGACTTACAACCTTACCAGTGTCGCTCGCTGGGGTGACCATTTGCTTTGTGTTTCCCACGCTCTTCTTCCTGGGTCACACACACACACTTCAGGGTGGGTAGCTAGGCGAACGGGTGCTGCCAGAAGCATAAATGCTGCCAGCGCCGCTTCCATCCACGCCTTCCGCTTGCACCTCAGATGGGAGGTGGCCGCGTGAGGCTGGAGGGGAGCCGGGCAGGAGAGAGGGAAGCTCGTCCGAGGCCAGGAAGGAGGAAAGGGGAAAAAAGCAAGGAGTGCAGACACAGTAGCAGCAGCAGGGAAAAAAAGGCGAGCCAAGCCAAGACCAGTAATCCAGGAAGTGACAGCTGCCAATCAGCTGGAACTGCTCACGCAACTTCATTTCCACCAGTGGGACTGCGTTCCACCCCATCCTGCCTGCTGCCCATCATTGACGCTGCCCCCAAAATCCATGTACACAATCCTCCATCCCCCTGTGCAAGCACACAGGCCTCACTGAAATCTTTGGACTTCTGGTAAGCCCGATGGGCTGTTTTTCACTCTCCACTTGGTTCAGGAAAGCCTGGGGATGGTGAAAAATTGACAAAATGGCCAAATTGACTCGTGGCTCATGAATTAATGAGGGCATCTTTCAGAAACTTCACAGCATCCTCTCAACTGGAGATTCCTCCAAGACACCCTCCTCTAGGTTGGTAGGTCGGAGTGACCTTGTCTCTCAGAGAAAGGGATGTTATTTTGACTATATCTCCCCCCTCACACAATTCCCCCCTCCCAGTTTCCCAAATTTGGCAGGTCTGAAGATCCAAGGCCCAAAATGGCTTTCAGGCCTGACAGCTGGAGGCAGAAAAATCCATTCCAATACTTACTTACTTACTTACTTACTTACTTACTTACTTACTTACTTACTTACTTACTTACTTACTTCTGAGGTGGATAAAATTAGGACCCATATTTATTTACTTATTTATTGTTAGAGTTGAAAGGGACCATGAAGGCCATCGATTTCAACCCCCTGCCCAAGCAGGACCCCTATAGTACACCAGTCAAGTGGCAGTTCAATCTTCTCTTAAAAATGTCCAGAGTGTTGGAGTTCACAACGTCCACTGGTAGGTTGTTCCATTGGTTGATGGCTCTGACCATCAGGAAGTTCCTCCTTATCTCCCTGTTGAATCTCTCCTTGGTCAGCTTCCAGCCGTTGTTCCTCGTCCGGCCCTCTGGTGCCCTGAAGAATAAAGTGACCCCCTCCTCTCTGTGACATCCTCTCGTATACTCTCGTATACTTGTAGACTGCTATCATGTCCGCTCTGGCCCTCCTTTTCTCTAGGCTATCCATGCCCAGTTCCCTCAGTCTCTCTTCTTAAGTCTTGGTTTCCAATCCCTTAATCATCTTGGTTGCTCTTTTTTGCACCTTCCGCATCAGAGAGGCAAAAAATTCACACAGCACTTCCTTATTTCTACATTCTCTGTTCCCTTCACAGCTTAAGGGAGTGAAGTTTATCTGACAAGGCTTCTGTTCTTGAAGGAACACCTGATGGTCAAAGCCAAATTAATCAAATCTTATATCGGATAGATGTTTTAGTCCTGAAGCCGGTTATTAGATAGTTAAGAGGTTAGGGTTGGCTTGCTTTTTTTTTTTTTAATGTCCTCAATATCCATTTATCTTCAATCAGCCACTAATGATCTCCCTTAATCAATTTGATGACATGTATGATCAGTCAAGCTACAGCAAGGTCTCTCTGAAGGATTAACAGTATTATCTGACCCACTTTGTTCTTCCAAAGGACAATTTGAGAGGCCATGTGTTGGTGACAGGATTTTACTCATTCCTTTTCAGAGAATACCGCTTAGCCGTGCCATCTCTCACAAATGGAATCTTTTAATGAGACATCAGGTTTTAGCTTCAGAGTTATTTAAAGACCTGCCTTAGCCAAGATAGCTCTCTCTGCCATTAATAAAGTTGCTTCCGATCATGACAGTGATCATGTTCGCTTAGATTCCTGTCCGTCTTGTTTAATTTAACTTAATTGGCACCCTCGGAGCCCCCCAGTTCCACGTAGATGATGAATGAGCTCAAGAAAAGAGTGTCAGAAATCTAACTTTAACCCTTCGCTCCCAGCTCAGGTCTTCTGGGACTCCCAAATCCTATTGGCAACCAGCAAGGCCTGAATAACAAGTGAGAGGGGATTTAACCATAACTGCATTTGCTAATTCTTCAGAGATTCCTAACAAGAATGCCAATCCCGTCTGCCTCTCTCCAGGCAAAGAACAAAGGGAATATGTTTAGAGACAGAATAGCAACAAGATGTAATGTAGTAAATAGAGCCAGCTCCCTCTAGGAATTACATAGCTGAAAAAATAAGCTGAGAATGTGTTACAGGAGAATTTTCCTTGAAATTCACAAGCAAAGCTCCTTAAAATGATAGCTTTTCCAGAAGGGAATTATTAGATGTTAGTATTCATATCAGATTCGTATTGTAGTTGGGTTTCTGTTTACTTCTTGGCAATGCAAACACACACCCAAATAGTGGTAGACAGACAGTTCAACCTTCTTTTACGGATTACTATTTCTATGCTTATATTTACTGCATTAATATTCTTTTTTTCCCCAAGCTGAGTGCCTGTAATAGTTATTATCAGACTTTGGACACTATCTAACACAGTGTTTCCCAACCTTGGCATCTTGAAGAGATCTGGACTTCAACTCCTAGAATTCCCCAGCCAGCGAAGTCCAGATCTCTTCAAGATGCCAAGGTTGGGAAACACTGATCTAACAAAATGAAATTCAATGGGGGGAAAAGTAAGGTTCTACATTTATGCAAGAAAAAACAAATGAACTGGTACAGTATATGCGTTCCCTTGCTCAACAGTAGGAACTTTGAGAGGGATCTTGGAGTCTTAGTGGACAACCATTTAAATAGGACTTAGCCATGTGCAGCAGCTGCCAAAAAAGCCAACACAGTTCTAGGCTGCATTAACAGAGGCCAGCATAAGAAACTGTAGCATCAGATCTTGCATTTTGTTGATAGGACTCAAGATTGTTGACTTTGGACAGTAGTCCTTGGCAGCAAATGTTTTACTAAACTTTTTCCCATCTTCTTTATAATATTACAGTTTACGAGTCTTTGGAGAGGGGTGGTATAGAAATCAAATAAATGAACAAATGGATAGATAGATAGATAGATAGATAGATAGATAGATAGATAGGTAGGTAGGTAGGTAGGTAGGCAGGCAGGCAGGCAGGCAGGCAGGCAGGCAGGCAGGCAGGCAGGCAGGCAGGCAGGCAGGCAGGCAGGCAGGCAGGCAGGCAGGCAGGCAGGCAGGCAGACAGATTAACAAACAAATGAATGAATGAATGAATGAATCAATGAATCAATCAATCAATCAATATGTAAGTAGCTCAGGTTTGAATCCCAGAAGGGTATGGCTAGCTGACGAGAGCTAAATAGCTTGAAATAGATTGACACTAGTCTCCCTTTATTTCTTTGTCAGTAAATATAAATTTAAAACCGCTTCTTCTTAGCCATTGAAGTATTCTGTTTCTATGTAACCTTAAATATCCATACATAGTCTTAATTAATATGTATAAGCCTTCAAATCAGGATGCAGTCGTAATTATTCAAGACTTGAAAAAAATATTGGTTTTAATAATTCTAGGTTTTGTGCTGATTTTGAATATTCTGAATACTTCCTGACATGTTGCTCTCGTTTGCATTTCTTTGAACCCAGGATTGTCTTACAAGCCAATATTGGGCTTGCTTGTTTAAATCCAACATAGTAGTTGGAACTGTTAATTTTGGCTTTTTGGGTCTCCTAATTCAGCATTGATGGTTTTCTTCGGGGTTTGGTTGACCCAGTTCTGCATTGGATTCATGCTTCAGAGTGGCTGTGGCATTTTAATCAAAAACCACCTTACCGAAGGAGGAATTGGCAGGGTTCTATTTCGCAGAAGAAAGGGAAATATTTCACAGCAGAGTCCAAGTCAGAAAACTGTTCTTGACCAGGTTCCAAATTAACCTGCAGAAGAGAGAGAAGGAGGAGAGGGAGGAAGAGGAGGAGAGGCTAGGGAAAGAAGATACGGTTGGAGAGAATCCTGGTATAGTTTAAGGACATTTCTTGTTACGATTAATGTTCTTTTTGGATATGTCTAGTCTGGGTTAATTTTCTTGTTTCTTCCATCAAGGATAATCATGGCAGGAGTAATGTTAGTAATTCAGGTCAGGAGGAATTTCCCGACAGGGAGAACAATTAATCAATGGAACTGCTAGCATTCGCTGGCTGGGGAATTCTGGGACTTGAAGTCCAAATACCTTCAAGTTGCCAAGTTGGGAAACACTGCTATAGAGCACCGCAAACCAAGACAACCAGACACAAGAACATTTTCCCCCAAATGCCATCACTCCGCTAAACAAATAATTCCCTCAACACTATCAATCTATTTACTAAGTCTGCACTACTATTACTACTAGTTTTTTGTCATCATTCCTATCACCCATCTCCTCCCACTTATGACTGTATGACTGTAACTTATTGCTCGTATACTTACGATTTATATTAACATTGATTGCTTTCTGATTGCTTATTTGACCCCTATGACAATCATTAAGTGTTGAACCTCACGATTCTTGACAAATGAATATTTTCTTTTATGTACACTGAGAGCATATGCACCAAAGACAAATTCCTTGTGTGTCCAATCACACTTGGACAATAAATAATTCTATTCTATTCCATTCCATTCCATTCTATTCCATTTGCTCTATTCTATATCCTACCCTACCCTACCCTATCCTACCCTACCCTACCGTATCCTACCCTACCCTACACTATACTATACTATACTATACTATGCTTTCATTCTAATATCTATTCTATTCTGTTCTGTTCTATTCTTCTATATTCTATTCTATTCCATTCTATTCTTCTATGTTCCATTCCATTCCATTCCATTCTATTCTAATTTCATTATAATATCTATTCTATTCCATTCCATTCCATTCTATTTTTATGTTTAAGGCAACTGGGATTTAAATTTGATTAATTGCAACATCAATACCACAAGTCGGGAAACAATGCTCTTATTCAAGGCAGCTATTGAAACCAAGCCCCAGTTAAATATTAGGATGGCTTCACAACACAGCACATTTTAATATTCTCCTTCGCCAGGGCTGGAGAGAAATAAAACTAGCTGCTCAGAGTATAGACGCTGCCTATTTATTTGAACATCCTTCACAGCACCACCAACCCAGCTCATTCTTTGCAACTAGAACACTTTAAAATGGTTAGCGATTACGCTTTGGGACAGATATGAATGGACTGTTTTTCACCCCACGGGGATGCAAAGGGACATCAGAAAGAGTCCTGAGAAATTGTCCAAATGAAATTGTCTGAAACCTACTTAAGTATCTAAGTATTGCCCACAAGATCATATCTAAGTATCTAAGTATATCTAAGTATCTAAGTATTGCCCACAAGATCACATGCTGCAACGTCCTGCCTGTCGGCGACTACTTCAGCTTCAACCACAACAACACAAGAGCACACAACAGATTTAAACTTAATATTAACCGCTCCAAACTTGACTGTAAAAAATATGACTTCAGTAACCGAGTTGTCAAAGCGTGGAACTCATTACTGGACTCCATAGTGTCATCCCCAAACCCCCAACACTTTACCCTTAAATTATCCACGGTTGACCTATCCAGATTCCTAAGAGGTCAGTAAGGGGCGAGTACAAGTGCACTACAGTGCCTTCCGTCCCCTGTCCTATTGCTCTCCTATATCTCCTATACCTTTCTTCTATTCCTATATCTCTTCTTCTATTCTTTCATTGATATGTTCTATTCCTATATCTTCTCTTTTATTCTTTCATAGATATATTTTACGATGAGTATCTCCTCTATAACCTTCATCATGTATTTTACTATGTGTATATAGATATATACCCACTAAAACCCTCATTGTGTATTGGACTAACTAACTAACTAACTAACTAACTAACTAACTAACTAACTAACTACCTACCTACCTACCTACATACATACATACATACATACATACATACTTCCATGAATATGGCAAGCAAAAATTTAGCAACCCATGCCATGCAAGAAAAAAAAATATGTTACTCCCTTTCTGCTAAGAGGCTGATAAGGGTATTTCCTCCTCCTCGCTTCCTTTTGTTTCCTGGCTGCGACTCTGTTCGTTTCATTCCCCTTAGTCCTTCCAATAATCCGATGCTTTATCCCTCTCCTGTTTTATTATCCAGCTCCATTTTGAAATCCCTCTCTAGCTTTCGCCGCCCAGAGACAATCTTTCTGCTGACCCGCATGTCTCAGAGAACATCCCCTGGATGTTATGTGCCGAAGTCTGTCTGGAGGGTCAAAGTGTCCACGGAACATTTTTCAGGAAGTGTGCAGGTTCACCAAGTCGGTGCCGTTGGCTGCAGCTCATAGCTTTCAGCGGCTGTGGAATTGACCCGAACATGAGGGTGCCGTGTATGCATGCAATCAGGGTAATTGTTCCAAAGCACTTTTTTTGTGCAAAGTGGTCCGTAGCTCACTCTCGTGGTTATTTCCCCCTCCCCTCGATTGTGCCTTTTAAATATATTCACTGTTTGAGGATGTGGAAATGGTCGGGTGTTGTGGGAGAGAGGAGGGGAAAAAATATCCTGTTTTTAATTCAGTTGCTAATAATACTTTACAAACACACAAACACACACACACAGTCTCTCTCTCTCTCTCTCTTTCTTTCTCTCTCTCACACACACCCTTGATCCTCTTCATACACAATGGCAACATCTAAACCTGTGATAATAATAATAATTATTATTATAATTAAGCCCTAAATGGCATCGGACCAGAATACCTTCGAGACCGCCTTCTGCCGCACGAATCCCAGCGACCGATTAGGTCCCACAGAGTTGGCCTTCTCCGGGTCCCGTCGACTAAACAATGTTGTCTGGCGGGCCCCAGGGGAAGAGCCTTCTCTGTGGTGGCCCCGGCTCTCTGGAACCAGCTCCCCCCAGAGTTGAGGATTGCCCCCACCCTCCTTGCCTTTCGCAAACTACTGAAAACCCACCTATGCCGCCAGGCTTGGGGAACCTAATTGACCCTTAGCTGTTTCATTGTATGTATGGTTTCTTTGGATAGTATGACTGTTTTTATAATGGGTTTTTATAATTGTTTTTAATATTAGATTTGTGCTTTGCGTTTTGTTGTGAGAGGCTCTGAGTCTTCGGATAGGGGCGGCATACAAGTCTAATAAATTGTTGTTGTTATCATTATTATTATTTGTTATTATTATTATTATTTGTTGTTGTTGTTGTTGTTATTATTATTATTATTATTATTATTATTATTATTATTATTATTACTACTACTACTACTACTAATACTAATACTACTACCAATACTACTACTACTACTAATGCTAATACTAACACTAACACTAACACTAACACTAACACTAACACTAATACTACTACTATTTAGATTTGTATGCTGCCCCTCTCCGAAGACTCGGGGCGGCTCACAACAACAGTAAACAATGCAGTACAAATCCAATAATTAAAACTATAGCTAAAAACCCACTGTCATTAAAAAACAGTCAATACTACCCAATCATAACCACACATAAATCTTAGAAGCCAAAAATGGTGAACCTTTTTTCCTCCAGGTGTCGAATGACCGTTTTTTTCCCAAATGTGCGTGCATGCTATCGCACATGCATCAGTGCCCACACCCATAATTCAATGCCTGGGGAGGGCGAAAATAGCTTCCTCCACCCCCCGGAGGCCCTCTGAGAGCCACCAACTTCTGGTGGGCCCAGTAGGCTCGTGTTTTGCCCTCCCCAGGCTCCAAAGGCTTCCCTGGAGCCAGGGGAGGGTAAAAATGCCCTCTCTTGCGGGGGAAGGCTCTCTGGAAGCCAAAAATGCTCACCGAGAGCTTCTGCTTGAGCCCAAAATCACCTGGCTGGCACACCCATGCATATCAGCTAGCTGGCATACCCATGCCGCACGAATCCCAGCGACCAGTTAGGTCCCACAGAGTTGGCCTTCTCCGGGTCCCGTCGACTAAGCAATGTCGTTTGGCGGGACCCAGGAGAAGAGCCTTCTCTGTGGCGGCCCCGGCCCTCTGGAACCAGCTCCCCCCAGATATCAGAGTTGCCCCCACCCCCCTTGCCTTTCGCAAGCTCCTTAAAACCCACCTCTGTCGTCAGGCATGGGGGAATTGAAACTTCCCTTCCCCCTAGGCTTATAGAATTTATACATGGTATGCTTGTATGTGTGAGTGGTTCCTTAAATTGGGGGTTTTTTAGATTGTCTTTTAATATTACATTTGTTTACATTGTCTTTTTATATTGTTGTTAGCCGCCCCGAGTCTTCGGAGAGGGGCGGCATACAAATCTAATAAATACAAATACAAATACAAATATTGAGGCTGAGCTAGGGCAACAGCTTGTGTTTCTTCTGGGTTCCTTGGACTCTTGACAAAAATCAAGTGTCCTGAAATAAGTTTCTGATGATGGCTTTCATTGGATATGATGGAGGTTTGAAAAGACAGGGAAGCTCTAAATAACTAGGGAATTAATTATAAAGCAAAAGAGAAATACATCCTTTGGGTAGTCTTAGAAGTTCTTTGGTTGGTGGTTTGCTATAGTTTGGCAGTCCCTTGATTAGGGTATTGTTTACTTCTTGATTGTTGGTCTGATGTTAATCTTGGAGTTAATATGTGTGCATCTGGATGCTAATTGCTGCTGGGGAGACATTTTTCTTCCTCTTTGGTTAGATGATTATCTCTTTTGCATAGTATGTAGACATTGTTTATGCCTATGTGTCCATCGATGACTTCTTTGTCAGGTTGCCATGGCTTCTAGAAATTCACTAATGTTTTTTGGACCTGGCTTGGTGTAGTGGTCAAAATTGGCTTAAATATATAAATAAAACTCCTGATGACTTTATGGAAATGTCCATTTTCTTTTTTCTTTTTTAAAAAATTATTTATTTATTTATTTATTTATTTGTTTGTTTGTTTGTTTGTTTGTTTATTTATTTGTTTGTTTGCTTGTTTGTTTGTTTGCTTGTTTGTATGCCGCCCCTCTCCGCAGACTCGGGGCGGCTAACAACAGTAATAAAACAGTATATGACAATAATCCAATACTAAAAACAGTTTAAAACCCATTATATAAAAACCAATCATAAATACATACATACCATGCATAAAATTGTAAGGGCCTAGGGGGAAAGTGTATCTCAATTCCCCCATGCCTGGCAGCAGAGGTGGGTTTTAAGCAGCTTACAAAAGGCAAGGAGGGTGGGGGCAATTCTAATCTCTGGGGGGGAGTTGGTTCCAGAGGGCCGGGGCCGCCACAGAGAAGGCTCTTCCCCTGGGTCCCGCCAAGCGACATTGTTTAGTTGACGGGACCCGGAGAAGACCCATTCTGTGGGACCTAACTGGTCGCTGGGATTCGTGCAGCAGAAGGCGGTCCCTGAGATAATTTGGTCCGGTGCCATGAAGGGCTTTTTAGGTCATAACCAACATTTTGAATTGTGACCGGAAACTGATCAGCAACCCATGCAGACTGCGGAGTGTTGGTGTAACATGGGCATATTTGGGGAAGTCCATGATTGCTCTCGCAGCTGCATTCTGCACGATCTGAAGTTTCCGAACACTTTTCAAAGGTAGCCCCATGTAGAGAGCGTTTTCAAAGACAAACATTACCAACAAAACATAAAACATGAATAGGAGCTACTGTCGCTCTACTCAGGGTAGAAGTCTTCGTTGTACAGAAATGTCCATTTTCTTAATCACCTTATGAATGTGATTTGCCTTGGTCTTATGGGAATGTGTTTTGACTTCCCAATCTAGCCTAGAACCTTAGAACTTCTCCTGAGCATTTCCCGAAACTAACCTTGTTTTAGTTCCAAGCCTAGAAATGGTCAATATGGGGTGCCTTCTCCACCCTATAAAACTGATGAGGAACCTACTATTGTGCTTTTAGGCTGATGATCTATCTTTTCATCCCTGCCTTATTTATTAATTTCAATTAATTATTAATTTCAAATACCATCTCACAATATGGATTCTCCATCCATAATTTAATGTATTAATTAAACGTATGCATTGTCTTTCTGCTTGTATAAGCACTCCTGTGAGCTTAGAGTACCATGCACTTTTTAAATTAATGTTTCAGTTTTTGAATATTTATAGAATATCTGGAATGCTTAAATGTTCCCTCCCTTCCGTTCCCTTCCCCAAATTTGTGGATTGTTTCAATAAGTTTAAGCAACTCTTTTGACTATCTGTGTGATTGTATGAAATGTTTTTAAATTGTCTTCTAATTACGTTTTGGTAACAGTTATCATAGTGAAATGTTATTCCAAGAAACCCTGGCGGGGTTGATTTAAGTATCCAGTTTTCCTTAAATTTGTTGCTCAGGATGGCATGCCCATGTTACACCAACACTCCGCAGTCTGCATTAGTTGCTGATCAGTTTCCAGTTACAATTCAAAATGTTGGTTATGACCTATAAAGCCCTTCATGGCATCGGACCAGATATCTCCGAGACCGCCGTCTGCCGCACAAATCCCAGCAACCGGTTAGGTCCCATAGAGTTGGCCTTCTCTGGGTCCTGTCGACGAAACAATGTTGTCTGGCAGGACGCAGTGGAAGAGTCTTGTCTGTGGTGGCCCCGACCCTCTGGAATCAACTCCCCCCAGAGATTAGGATTTCCCCCCAGGATCCTTGCCTTTTGCAAACTCCTCAAAACCCACCTCTGTCGTCAGGCATGAGGAAATTGATTCCCCTAGGTCGTTTCCACATTATGTATGGTCTGTATGAGATGTATGATGGTTTTTTATATTAAGAGTTTTAAATTGGTTTAATATATTGGATTTGCACTGTTTCTTGTTGTGAGCCGCTCCAGGTCTTTGGAGAGGGGCAGCATACAAATCTAATAGAGAGAGAGAGAGAGAGAGAGAGACAGAGAGAGAGAGAGAGAGAGACAGAGAGAGAGACAGAGAGAGAGAGAGAGAGAGAGAGATGATAGACAGACAGACAGACAGACAAACAAACAAACTGTCATCATAAGTCATCACTGTTTTACAATTTTATATTTGACTGGCTCAGGTGTGAGCTGCTGAAGGTTCGTGGGACTTCAGGTGACCCTCCAGCTACTGTTCTGTGCATTTTGAAGACCTCCCAAATCCCACTCCTAGTTGGCCCTACTCACCCAGCCAGTATGTGAATTTGAGTAGTTTGTTGGGGACCTGTAGCCCACTATTGTTATATTGGGAAGATGTAGCTTCTACAATTTCTTTCTTTGTTGTTTGAAAATGAAGTTGCTTGAAGTAACATCACAGGATAAGACATTGTGAAGCTCTTATTTAAAATCTTGGAAATGTACAACTTGTAGAAATAGACATTGAACTAAAGCAATATTTGCTTTATGGAAGAGAGTTTCTTATGTTTATCATGTGGTTTATGGTTTCAATATGTTCAAGAGGACTCGGATTTCTCTTATCCCACTTTTCTCTAGTCACGTGGGATACATTTTTGCTTACATCTGCTTGTTTTACATGAAGAGTGAGTGCTTCGAAGTGACCTGTTTCTAGGAGAAATAATATTTCCCTGATTTACTTTGAAGCCTTATTATCCCCTGTTCTCCACAATTTTTAGAAAAAGGAGTCGAGATGCTTGAGTTAGACATGTCACCTTAAATCACTTTTGATGATTTCAATATTGAGTCATCTGTTAAGATGGTTTTGTTGTTGATTTCAACGTTACAATTTTAATTCATGACAGATTGGTGCATGAGTCAAGACTGATCCAATCTGTAGTGGGTTCTAAAACCTTTTGCTACTGGTTTGCACACATGTGAAATACATGTGCAAGAGCTTTGGTGGTGCAGTGCTTAGACTACTTCTGCTGATCACCGGCTGCCAGCAATTTGGCAGATCGAATCTTATTTTATTTATTTATTATTTATTTATTCATTTGTCCAATACACAACTACATAGGAAGAAAATAGACATGTGGTAATATATATAAGGATAAAAGTGAACGTAGAGGAGAGGATATATGAAAGGAAGAGAATATATATGATAGGTGAAAGAGAGGAAAGATAATTGGACAGGGGACGAAAGGCACACCAGTGCACTTTTGTACGCCCCTTACTGGCCTCTTAGGAACCTGGAGAGGTCAATCCTGTGGTTTCTCATGATCTCAGTAGGCTCAAGGTTGACTCAGCCATCTATCCTTTCAAGGTCGGTGAAATGAGGACCCAGATTGTTGGGGGCAAGAGGCTTAGTCAATGTACACCTCTTATAGAGGGCTGTAAAGCGCTGTGAAGCAGTATATAAGTCTAAATGCACTGGCTGCCGATCGGTTTCCAGTCACAATTCAAAGTGTTGGAAATGACCTTTAAAGCCCTACATGGCATTGGGCCAGAATACATCCGGAACCGCCTTCTACCGCACAAATCCCAGCGGCCGATAAGGTCCCACAGAGTTGGCCTTCTCCGGGTCCCGTCGAACAAACAATATTGTTTGGCGGGCCCCAGGGGAACAGCCTTCTCTGTGGCGGCCCCAGCCCTCTGGAACCAACTCCCCCCAGAGATTAGAACGGCCCCCACCCTCCTTGTCTTTCGCAAATTACTTAAGACCCACCTTTGTCACCAGGCATGGGGGAGTTAAGTTATCCTTTCCCACTAGGCCATTACAAGTTATGCATGGTATGTTTGTGTGTATGTTTGGTTTTTTATAATAAGGGTTTTTTTAGTTGTTTTTATTAATTGGATTGTTCATGTTGTTTTACCGCTGTTGTTAGCCGCCCCGAGTCTGCGGAGAGGGGCGGCATACAAATCCAATAAATAAAATAAATAAATAAATAAATAAATGCTATTGATATTCTGTGCATGCGTGGAAGCGTCCTGGGAGGATGGGCAGAACCTCCTATCACCGACACTGCCGGTTCCTAGAACCGAGTCAAGCCGGGTACAACCCACTGAGAAATCTGCACTTTTGCAATGGTTTGGAAGATCAATCCAATTCAATTCAGATCTCTGAATTAGGCCCTGTGTCCAACTTGAACACAGATGCATTAAACACATCAGGAGTGTTGAATTTGCTCCAGATATATTTGGATGTCTGTCTGTCTGTCTGTCCGTCCATCCGTCCGTCCGTCCATCCATCTATTCATTCATTCATTCATTCATTCATCCATCCATCCATCCATCCATCCATCCATCCATCCATCCATCCATTCATTCACTCCATTTTTTTATGCCATCCTTCTCCTTAGACTCAGGGAGGCTTACAACATGTTAGCAATAGCCCTTTTTAACAGAGCCAGCCTATTGCCCCCACAATACGGGTCCTCATTTGACCCACCTCGGAAGGATGGAAGGCTGAGTCAACCTTCAGCCGGTGATGAGATTTGAACTGCTGACCTGCAGATCTAGCAGTTAGCTTTAGTGGTCTGCAGTACAGCACTCTACCCATTGCACCACCTCGGCTAATTTAAATAATAAATCAAAATGTGCAAATTCAGAATAGGCTTGTAAGCTTAAAAAAAAAAGGTCTTTTTTTTGATAATGGATATCATAAGAATATATAAGAAGCATTTAAAAAGCTTTATTTGTTTATTATTTATTTACTTACTTACTTACTTACTTACTTACTTACTTACTTACTTACTTACTTATTTATTTATTTATTGGATTCTTATATTACTCTCATAATATCCTTCTATTCTCTAATTGATATATTCTCTTCCTAAATTTTCACTTCTATTTGTTCTCTAATATATTTTACTCGAGTATAACCTTTATAGCTTTCATTCTGTATTATTGTGCATTGGACAAAATAAATAAATAAATAAAAATAAATAAATAAGTAGAATGTGTGTTTGTAACTGTTTCAGTGTGTTTTGTGACATTTTACCAGGGACTTTTTTAATTCAGAAAAGGAAGCTTGTATGTACAAGTTGTAAACGCTAATTAATTCTGTGACCTAAAAGATCTTGAAAAGATTTCACTTCTGCTGTTACGATTCACGAGATCTGTCAATTTTTCAATTCATTTCATCCTCATAGGAATCTGACGATTAATGTTATCAATAATTAAAAGCTTGTTGCTTTTTCTGATCTACGTAAGAGCATGCTACACTTAGATAATAGAGGCTTTAAACCAAAAAAACAAAATATATAACCCAAAATCCAATTGTTGATATTATAGTTTATCTTTCACGGTTACAATAATTGCAGATTTCACAAATCCCTGTTAAAATCACTTACAAGTCCTTTAAGTCATCTTCAAAGAGCTTTTGCTGGTCATCCAACACGCTTGTAATTCAGCTTGAAAAGGACTTTATTCTTTATTCTGTCATATAATTAGTTCTGATGAGAGATAATATGTATATCATGAGAGAGAAAAAATCTAGCAATCAGGGAAAGAAAGAGAACAAATGAGGAACAGCTGAAATATTTCCTACTTGGGGAAAATATCTCTATGCATGAATTAATAAACTGAACAAACTAACAAAAAAAATATATTCTTGAAAAAACTGAAGCGAGGAAGAGAAGGGGGTACTTACCTAGATTTGGAGTAGGGAAATTTGGATTTAATTTAGCAGCCTTTGTTTTATAAAATTCTCAATTTTTTAAGGAGAAAAGCTAAATATCAGTCCGAAGCCATCATTTTGAGTTTGAGATCTTGGCCTACCACAAGTAGAAAAGTAATGTGGGAATTGGGGAGGGGTGGTTGCATGAAAGGGAAAGATACTAGCCACAACAAATTCTTTCCAGAGATTCAAGGTCATCCTTTGTTCAGCACCAGCCGGAAGTAAAGGGGAGGATCGTGGACATTGAGAGGATGAGTGAAAAAATGTGTTTTCCCTTGAATCAAAATCAGAAATATCAGTGATAAGGGGAAGGGGGGAGAAAGAAAGAGAGAGAGGGATGGAGAGAGAGAGAGAGAGAATCATAAAAATTTGGTACCAGTAGAAATGTGGAATCTGAGTCAAATAATTCATCACCATTCTTTTCATTTCCTCTGAGATGCTTTTCTTTGAGCAAGTTATTGTAAGTATTTTTTATAGCAATGATGCACTCACTTTGGTTCAGCCTGGAAATGTCCTATTTCTTTGACTGATGGATCATTTTCCCAGGCTTTAAATTCACCATTAAGGTGGGGAAGGAAGAGGGCCGAATCTGTTTTATCAGATCTGCAAAATACCCTCCCCTACATTTAAATATATAAATATTTATATATATTTATATATACAGTGATACCTTGTCTTATGAAGTTAATTCGTTCCGTGACCAGGTTCGTAAGTAGAAAAGTTCGTAAGACAAAGCAATTTTCCCCATAGGAATCAATGTAAAAGCAAATAATATGTGCAACCCCTTCGCAAAAGTCACCTCTTTTGCCTTGCGCCACTGGGAATCCCCACCTCCGGAATTCCATTGCCAACTGAAGCACTGGGATTCTCTTGAGGCTCCCTTTGCTGGGAAACCCAACCTCCAGACTTCCGTTGCCAGCTGAAGCACTGGGATTCTCTTGCGCCTCCCCTTGCTGGGATTCAAAGCAGCGCCGGCAAAAATGAAGGGAATCCCAGCGAGGGGAGGCTCAGGGGAATCCCAGCAACGCAAGAACAGGGGGCTTTGGTTGGCAATGGAAGTCCGGAGGTGGGGCATCCCAATGGCGGCGGCTTGGGTCCATACGGTGAAAATAATTCAGAAGAAGAGGCAAAAAAATCTTAAACACCGGGTTCGTATCATGAAAAGTTTGTATGAAGAGGCATTCGTAAGACAAGGTATCGCTGTATTTGGATACTAATACAAGAAGGAATCAACGAAACAATGTCGTTTGGAGGGAACCAGGGGAAGAGCCTTCTCTGTGGCAGCCCCGACCCTCTGGAACCATCTCCCCCCGGAGATTAGAATTGTCCCCACCCTCCTTACCTTTCGCAAACTCCTTAAAACCCACCTCTGCCATCAGGCATGGGGGAATTGAGACATCTCCCCCAGGCTTATATAGTTTTATGTATGGTATGCTTGTATGTTGTATGTTTCTAAATTAATGGGGTTTTAAATTTTTAGAAAAATATTAGATTTGTTCATTGTACACTGTTTTAATATTGTTGTGAGCTGCCCCGAGTCTATGGAGAGGGGCGGCATACAAATCTAATAAATAATGATAATAATAATAATAATAATAATAATAATAATAATAATAATAATAATAATCTCATTGAAGCATAGGGTAAGAGTTGAGAATTATTTTTTAGTTGGACTCTGAATAACATTTATATCTAACCGTTGTTTTTATATACTGAGTCACGTGTTGCAAGAAGTGGAAGGCAGCTAGAATTACACATAAGCCTCTTCTAACATTTAACACCGAACGCTGAATGGCATGGCCGTTGCAATGAGTGTGCATTCGTGACATCAGATTTACTCAGCCTTGCATCTATAAGCCCAAGGCTCTTTTGGAAGCTAAGGGAAGAAAATGTTTTTCATGTTCAAGCATTTTCCCTGGGTAACAGCAAACTGGTTGCCATGCATTTATCTTTTCACCAAGAGGAAAGAAAAGAAAGAGAGAGAGGGAATGAACAGACACACGAACACACCTGTATATATATATTGCACGTCTTTTGAAGAATTGCAGGCTGGAAAATCAGTAGATATAAAATCTGGGTGCCAAGGTTAGGCAGGAAAAAAAAGAAATTTTGAGATTTCAACTGCACAATTCAACCCAGGGTTGTTGTTTTTTGTCCCAAGACAGGATTGATGATATCAATACAGAATAAGTCTCTTTGATAACCTGGGCCATATCTGAGGCTCAAAGAGCAAATAAATACAGCAACTTGACTATTCCCAGCTCCGAGTCTATAATTCTTTGGGTTATTTTTTTTTGTTTTAGAAAGCAGCTATATTACCCTGACTCTATAGAGAATGGAGATCGAATGTAGGTCAGGGAGGATTGATGAGCAACGATATCAGAATAATATGGAAATGTACCAGAAATCTCAACTTTGGGTCTCTTTAAAGAAAGTCTTTTCTCCCTCCAATGTAATGTAGATGAAGACGAAGACTTCTCTGTACATGTCTAATGGTCTCAGTAATGATCACTTATGTTCGCTTCTGCAGTTTTTCCACTCTGAATTGTTCCCTTTTTTGCTCCTGAAGGCACCATAGGTGTCTCCTTGCACTTTCCACAAATTATTCCCTTTTTTTTTTCAAATTATGTATCAACCTTTCCTCGGTTCTAGATAGATGATAAGTGGAGAAAGAGACAGAGAGAGAGAGAGAGAGATGGATGGATGGATGATGGAGGATGGATGGACGGACAGAGAGATGGATAGATAGATAGATAGATAGATAGATAGATAGATAGATAGATAGATAGATAGATAGAGAGACAGAGACAGAGATAGAAACAGAGAGACAGATAGAGATTATATAGTTATAGCTAGATAGCTAGATAGCTAGATAGCTAGATAGCTAGATAGCTAGATAGCTAGATAGCTAGATAGATAGATAGATAGATAGATAGATAGATAGATAGATAGATAGATAGACAGACAGACAGACAGACAGACAGACAGACAGACAGACAGACAGACAGACAGACAGATAGACAGATAAGAGAGAGAGAGATGATGGGTGGATGGATGGAGAGATAAAGAGATAGATGATAGATGATAGAGAGATAGTTAGGTAGTTAGGTAGGTAGATAGGTGATAGATAGATAGATAGGTAGGTAGGTAGAGAGGTAGAGGTAGGTACAGGTACAGGTACAGATATAAATATAGATAGATATGTTTTATTTTTAATTTTCCTTTAACAACTATACATACTTTGTGCACAGAGAATTGACTGGGTCAATATACTTTTTATGCAATGCAAACAATAGTAATACAATTAAATATACATACTCCTTGTCTTTCAACTTCTATCCTTATCATGCACATTGTAATTATAATAGATTCTTTTATATATCGGTGTGCATAATACTAGTTTCCCAATTTGTGCTCCTCTTTCCCACCACCACCACTTGTTGGGGTACTTCTACATTCACACCTTTGTCTTTAAGCAATACCATTCTCTCTTTGTGATTCTTTATCACTTTCTCCATAAACACATTTAAACATCAATGACATTTCTTCTTGCAATGTATTTGTTGTCTCCTGCGGAATCATTAGTATTTTGATATTTTAAAAATTACTCAGTATTCCCCCTTAATTTCAATCTGTCAACCTCTCTTCGGTTTTATTTATTTATTTATTTATTTATTTATTCATTCATTCATTCATTCATTCATTCATTCATTCATTCATTCATTCATTCATTCATTCATTAGATTTGTATGCCGCCCCTCTCCGGAGACTCGGAGCAGCTCATATCTATGATAGTCTTAGTGCCCAAGGCCAAACCCAACAAATTAAAGAGGGGGGGGGGGAATTGACAAGACAAAAATTGACAAAATTGACCATAGAGCCGGTGTGGTGCAGCAGGTAGAGTGCTGTACTGCAGGCCACTGAAGCTGACTGTAGATCAGTGGTTCAAATCTCATCACCAGCTCAAGGTTGACTCAGCCTTCCACCCTTGCGAGGTGGGTCAAATGAGGACCCGGATTGTGGGAGCAATAGGCTGGCTCTGTTAAAAAGTGATATTGCTAACATGTTGTAAGCCGCCCTGAGTCTAAGGAGAAGGGCGGCATAAAAATCGAATAAATAATAAAATAAGACTTTCTTACATGAACAGCACTGCGAATCAAGCTGGGACACACAGAAAGATGATCACGGATTGGCCTAGATGTACTCTTCAGTGACCTCAGAGGGAAGGAATTAAAAGGAACGGAGTAAAGATTAATAAAAAATTCATACAAGGGCATTTGTGGCTTTGCTCTGCTAGGCTCACGCTAGATGGTCTTAGGTTTGGGTAAACAAACCAGATATTTTTTATTTATTTATTTATTTATTTATTTTGTCCAATACACAATGAGGGTTTTAGTGGGTATATATCTATATACACATAGTAAAGTACATGATAGAAACATAGAAACAGAAGACTGACGGCAGAAAAAGACCTCATGGTCCATCTAGTCTGCCCTTATACTATTTCCTGTATTTTATCTTACAATGGATCTATGTTTATCCCAGGCATGTGAGTGACATAGGGGAAGGTTTGGTAGGGAAGGTTTGCCTATTTGCCGATGACTCTAAAGTGTGCAATAGGGTTGATATTCCTGGAGGCGTCTGTAATATGGTAAATGATTTAGCTTTACTAGATAAATGGTCTAAGCAATGGAAACTGCAGTTTAATGTTTCCAAATGTAAAATAATGCACTTGGGGAAAAGGAATCCTCAATCTGAGTATTGTATTGGCAGTTCAGTGTTGGCAAATACTTCAAAAGAAAAGGATTTAGGGGTAGTGATTTCTGACAGTCTCAAAATGGGTGAACAGTGCAGTCAGGCGGTAGGGAAAGCAAGTAGGATGCTTGGCTGCATAGCTAGAGGTATAACAAGCAGGAAGAGGGAGATTATGATCCCACTGTATAGAATGCTGGTGAGACCACATTTGGAATACTGTGTTCAGTTCTGGAGACCTCACCTACAAAAAGATATTGACAAAATTGAACGGGTCCAAAGACGGGCTACAAGAATGGTGGAAGGTCTTAAGCATAAAACGTATCAGGAAAGACTTAATGAACTCAATCTGTATAGTCTGGAGGACAGAAGGAAAAGGGGGGACATGATCGAAACATTTAAATATATTAAAGGGTTAAATAAGGTCCAGGAGGGAAGTGTTTTTAATAGGAAAGTGAACACAAGAACAAGGGGACACAGTCTGAAGTTAGTTGGGGAAAAGATCAAAAGCAACATGAGAAAATATTATTTTACTGAAAGAGTAGTAGATCCTTGGAACAAACTTCCAGCAGATGTGGTAGATAAATCCACAGTAACTGAATTTAAACATGCCTGGGATAAACATATATCCATCCTAAGATAAAATACAGAAAATAGTATAAGGGCAGACTAGATGGACCATGAGGTCTTTTTCTGCCGTCAGACTTCTATGTTTCTATGTTTCTATGTTTCTATGTTTCTATGTTTAAATTCAGTGACTGTGGATTTACCAACCACGTCTGCTGGAAGTTTGTTCCAAGGATCTACTACTACTAATAATATTTTCTCACGTTGCTTTTGATCTTTCCCCCAACTAACTTCAGATTGTGTCCCCTTGTTCTTGTGTTCACTTTCCTATTAAAAACACTTCCCTCCTGAACCTTATTTACCCCTTTGACATATTTAAATGTTTCAATCATGTCCCCCCTTTTCCTTCTGTCCTCCAGACATGATGAAGGTTATAGAGGAGATACTCATAGTAAAATATATCTAAGAAATAATAGAAAAGAAGGTATAGTAATAGAACATATCAATGAAAGAGTAGAAGAAGAGATATAAGAATAGAAGAAAGGTATAGGAGATATAGGAGAGCAATAGGACAGGGGACGGAAGGCACTCTAGTGCATTTATACTCGCCCCTTACTGATCTCTTAGGAATATGGATAGGTCAATCATAGATAATCTAAGGGTAAAGTGTTGGGGGTTTGGGGATGACACTATGGAGTCCGGTAATGAGTTCCACGCTTCAACAACTCAGTTACTAAAATCATATTTTTTACACTCAAGTTTGAAGCGGTTAATATTAAGTTTAAATCTGTTGTGTGCTCTTGTGTTGTTGTGGTTGAAGTTGAAGTAGTCGCCGACAGGCAGGACATTGCAGCATATGATCTTGTGGGCAATACTTAGATCTTGTTTAAGGCATTCGGAGAATTTTCTGTTCACAAGGCAGTCAGTTGTCTGAACAAACCAGTGGCTTTTAATTGGAAAAGGAAAAAAAGAGAAAGGCAACAATGCCTGCAGATCTGTGCCTTGTTTCTCCATCTTCCCTTGTGTGTCGTTGTAACCGGCAGCAAGACACCACAAGGCATTTTCACACTTCATTTAGCTTCTTACTGGAGCTTTCTTCCCCCATCCCGTCCGCCTTATTGACAGACACTAGAAGTGGAGGTGAGTGGAAGAGGATCTAATTTAGTGGTGTCGAAAGCTGGCAGTTCCATTATACGTGCAATTATTTTGTCGTGCTCCAAAATGAGGCATGCAACCAGCGTTCAAGGGCTTTTGGAATGATAGAAACATAGAAACATAGAAGTCTGACGGCAGAAAAAGACCTCCTGGTCCATCTAGTCTGCCCTTATACTATTTTTTGTATTTTATCTTAGGATCCGCTCGAAACAGAATCCCCTACGAAAGCAGACTATCAATCCTAGGTCTAGAAAGCTTAGAACTACATCGCCTAAAACACAATCTAAGTATTCCCCACAAAATCATATGCTGCAACGTTCTACCGGTCAATGACTATTTCAGCTTCAATCGCAACAACACAAGAGCACGCAACAGATTCAAACTTAATATTAACCGCTCCAAACTTGACTGTAAAAAATATGACTTCAGCAACCGAGTTGTCGAAGTGTGGAACTCATTACCTGACTCAGTAGTGTCAACCCTAACCCAAACATTTCTCCCTTAGACTATCCACGATTGACCTCTTAGAGGTCAGTAAGGGGCGTGCATAAGTGCACCAGTGTTCCTTCTGTCCCCTGTCCAATTGTCTCTCCTTATCTCATTTATCTTTTCTTCCTTTCAAATATGTTCACCTATACTTTTATATCTTTTCTTCTATTCTTTTCTTTACTTATATTATTACATATCTTTCTCTTCAACGTGTATTATGTATTAGACAAAATAAATAAATAAATAAATAAAATAAATTAAATAAATATGTTTATCCCAGGCATGTTTAAATTCAGTGACTGTGGATTTATCTACCACGTCTGCTGGAAGTTTGTTCCAAGGATCTACTACTCTTTCAGTAAAATAATATTTTCTCACGTTGCTTTTGATATTTCCCCCAACTAACCTCAGATTGTGTCCCCTTGTTCTTATGTTCACTTTCCTATTAAAAACACTTCCCTCCTGGACCTTATTTAACCCTTTAACATATTTAAATGTTTCAATCATGTCCCCCCTTTTCCTTCTGTCCTCCAGACTATACAGATGGAGTTCATTAAGTCTTTCCTGATACGTTTTATGCTTAAGACCTTCCACCATTTTTGTAGCCCGTCTTTGGACCCGTTCAATTTGATCCATATCTTTTTGTAGGTGAGGTCTCCAGAACTGAACACAGTATTATTCCAAATGTGGTCTCACCAGCGCTCCATATAGCGGGATCATAATCTCCCTCTTCCTGCTTGTTATACCTCTAGCTATGCAGCCAAGCATCCTACTTGCTTTCCCTACAGCCTGACTGCGCTGTAGGTGATGATCATTGTAGATGATGACTGCAGCCATGAGTTCATGAAGTCTTTCCTGATACGTTTTATGCTTAAGACCTTCCACCATTCTACTACAGATCTACTAATCTGTCCGCCTTCCAAGAGGATACTCGTCTAGAGGGTTATAATTTGGGCCAGAACTTGGATTCTCCATTTGTCTAGACTGGAGCCATCTAACCTCATCTAGGAAATCTGTCACTTGAGTACAATAAGAGCTTCAATGAAGCGTAATTAAGCAAATCTGGAAAACCATAATTTCCGGTGCCATCTGGTCAAGCACTAATGAAGCTGTTGGGAATGCTGGTGTAATACATCATGACCACCATTGAGGGCAATTAATTCCCCAACTTTCCCCCCCCCCCCTTTTTTGGACTCATCAAGAATAAAAGATGACCCGTCTGAAACAATTATCCCGAGATACAGTAAATTGGTATCTTTTCAACTCCCTCAACAGAAACGTGCATAAAGGTTGAATATCTCTGCTGATTATTCAGTAAGCATTTATTTCAACCGCAGTGGTACAATGGTTGCCTCTTTTTTTTTTTTGCTTTTCCAACCAAGCTGGCGGGGGTAGCCACTACCCTAGAAGACAGGCTCAAATTACAGAAAGACCTAGACAGACTAACACAGTGGGCCCACACCAACAAAATGATGTTTAACATAGACAAAGTCCTTCACCTGGGCAGAAAAAACCCTGGATACACATACAACCTGGGAGAAACCCCTCTTAGCAGTAGCGACTGTGAAAGAGACCTTGGAGTCTTGGTGGACAATCAACTAAACATGAGCCAACAATGTGCAGCAGCAGTTAAAAAAGCCAACACAATCCTAAGCTGACTGTCTATTGATCAGCAAACTCTCCAAATGCCTTTATATCTACATGGCATCGGACCAAAATACCTTCGGAATCATCTTCTTCCGCACGAATCCCATTGACCAATTAGGTCCCACAGAGTTGGAGGCTCGGGTTTGTAAGTGGAAAATAGTTCTTGAGAAGAGGCAAAAAAATCTTGGACACCCGGTTCTTATCTAGAAAAGTTCATAAGTAGAGGTGTTCTTAGGTAGAGGTACCACTGTATATCTAACGCTGTATAACAGGGGTGTCACATATAGGCCATGCTCACCCCGACTCCACAAAGGGGAAAAACATCATGTGACAACAACGTGACACAGCAAGTTTGACACCTTGTGCTGTATAAAGATTTATATAAAGGAAGAAAAAAGGTGGCCTCAAGAATCTTACTATTTAAAAAAATTGGAGACCAACACGGCTTTGACCTCATAATAATATGTGGCTATATGTAATTGGTTTGGGGTGGATCCCAGCTAGTGTTGTCCTAATTTATTTTTAATTGTTCCATCATTGCACAAACAAAAGGTAAATTAATCTGCTGAATCAAAATTCCTGGTGGCTTCAGAAGAACATGCCTCTTGTGTTTTCTGAAAACAATATTTTGCACAAATACTTAGCCATTAGATGCCTTCAAAGGCATATTTCTTTCCCCAAAATGTCTTTGTGTGTGTGTGTGGGGGGGGGGAATCTATATAACACTGGGAAGTTCTGATGGTTTTTCTTTAATGCATTCACTCAGTCTAATCCTGTCTAGCTTTTCATATCAACCGAAATCAGCTAAATGCTGCTAAACTCAAGATTAAAAAAGAAAATTCTCCAAAGCACTTGAGGGTAGGACAAAAAGCAATGGGTGGAAAGGAAACAAGGAGAGAAGTAACTTAGAGCTAAGGAGAAATGTCCTTAGTTTAATTGCTGTTCCACTGACTAATTGCAATTAATCAGTGGAACGGCTTGCCTCCAGAAGTTGTGAATGCTCCAACATGGGAAGATTTTAAGAAGATGTTGGATAACCATTTGTCTGAAGTAGTGTAGGCTTTCCTACCTAAGCAGGGGTTGGACTAGAAGACGTCCAAAGTCCCTTCCAACTTTGTTGTTGTTATTATTATTAAAGAAGAAGAAAGAAACTGACAAGCCATAGTTTTTAGAATTAGAATGGAATTGCTCAGTGGCAATTCCATTCAACGCAGGAGATGTAGCAAGGAATTGGAAGCTCTTCCTTATGGGTGGAGCTTGGGCCTTTAATCTGGGCCATCAAATTTCCAGCTGAAAAACTCTGTGTCTTTAACGGCTGAGCACTTGCACCAAAGTTTCTTTCCTACTTATATTTGGTCCACTTTCAACTATCTTCAACTATCTTCAACTATCAACTTCAACTCTAGTCCAACTCCAACCCAACAGGGAGTTGGACTAGAAGACCTCCAAGGTCCCTTCCACCTCTGTTGTTGTTGTTTCTTGTTATCATCATCATCATCATCATCATCATCATCATCATCATCATCATCATCACAATCTCCTGATCTTTCCTCTTGCAAGATCAAATTTGATTTCATTTCATTTTGCAATGTTATTCTATTGAGGGACAAACATTTGTACAGTTTATTTTTTATTTTTACTTTTACTTTGGCACTCTTGTACTCTTTACATTTGGTATTCTACGGAGAGGGGCGGCATACAAATCAAATCAAATCAATCAATCAATCAATCAATACTGTACTGTATTCTTTTATTTTTTATTAGGTTGGAAAGCATGAAAAGGAGATACTTTCCCCCCATACTTTCCAACCCAATAGTTGGAAGTATAAACAGGTTCACCGACGCAATCATAAAGAAAAATTCAAAATTTTTAAATATCTGCATTCAGGATCATTTTTTTCTTGAAAACAGCAATTGTTTGAGCACCCTATTCAGAAAAGCTTTGTGTTTATAGCAAACCAATGATTACTATTGTTTGAGCAAACTTTTGGTTAACTGTTCAACAAAGCTTTTTAGTTTCATGTTGATTTTTTCACTCGGGATAGGTGGGTAACTTCTAGTTTGCCCAATGTGGGATCTGTGAGTAAGACAGGCTGTCTCCAAATGTTTATATACCGATCTAAATAAAATCTTCTTCAAAAGCAAACCTAATTTCTAAGACCTGGAATTGAATCAGTGAGTATATTATATCACACTGATTGAAAAAAAAGGATAGTAGATTTTTTGTCAAGAATGACTAAGTGAATTTCTCACTTTCTAAGATGAGGAACAAGAAAGAGAACAAGGTGACTATGTTCATCATCATCATATCTCTCCCCCTCTCTCTCTCCCTCCTTCCATCCATCCATCCATCCATCCATCCATCCATCCATCCACCTACTTATCTATATCTATCTACATCTATCTATCTATCTATCTATCTATCTATCTATCTATCTATCTATCTATCTATCTGTGTTTCTGTGTTTCTGTGTTTCTGTGTTTCTGTGTTTCTGTGTTTCTGTGTTTCTGTGTTTCTGTGTTTCTATGTTTCTATCTATCTATCTATCTATCTATCTATCTATCTATCATCCATCTACCTATCATCTTGATAGATAGCCATTCATCCATCCATCACCTCACCAATACTGATAAGAAAGCAAACGCTTAAAGCAGTTTTGTAAACATGTTAGAATTTTGTCTTATTGGCCACATCTATTCAATTTTTTTGTCTTTTTTTTTTTTTTAAAAAAAGAGGTTTATTGTAAATTTAATGAAATGGTTCTAGCAGTAAATCCTCATGCTTTACAAGAATAGCAGTACTTGACACACGATCTGCCTTCCAGGAACTCGAATAATTAAGAAGCCTCCTTTTTTAGTTTTCTTCTTAGTTTTATAGACCTAGAACGAGCATAGCTCTGCCGGAGGAAACGTCGCACCATCGCTTTGTGTGACCACAATGAATATGTAACTAAATCTGACCAGGATAAATGAAAACATATTTCTCCATATTTGGATGTGAAACCTAGGTTTTCATTTATCTGGACTTCCTCGATGGTATCTAACTTTAGTGTTTTCTTGGCCTATATCTTATTATAGAATAAGATCTGTATCATACCGCCAATGAAAGACAAATTGTTAGTTTACTGCAATTCATTGTGTTCTTCCCATCATGCCAACATATTATGAAAATCCATATGAGAAGGTACATGAGACCGTCATAAAGATGTTGTACCATGAGCGCTAAAATGCATTTTTCCTTGAATCAACAACAGAAAAAAGAGAGAGAGAGACACACACAGAGAGAGAGAGAGAGAGAGAGAGAGAGAGACAGAGACACACACAGAGAGAAACAGACAGATAGAAACAGACAGGGAGATAGAGAGACAGAAGAGAGAGACACAGAGAGTCACAGAGAGACAGAGAGACAGAGGCAGAGACAAACAGAGCAACAGAGGGAGACAGAAACAGAGACAGAAACAGATAGACAGAGGGAGAGAGACAGAGGCAGAGACAAACAGTGAGACAGAGAGACACAGAAACAGAGAAAGAAACAGATAGACAGATAGACAGAGGGAGAGAGAGAGAGACTGAATGACAGACAGAGAGACAGACACAGAGAGAGAGAGAGAAAGAAAGAAAGAGAGAGACAGAGAGACAGAGACACACACAGAGAGAAACAGACAGATAGACAGAAACAGAGACAGAAACAGATAGACAGACAGATGGACAGACAGAGGGAGAGAGACAGAAGAGAGAGACAGAGAGACAAAGGCAGAGACAGAGAAAGAAACAGATAGACAGATAGAGGGAGAGAGAGAGAGAGACTGAATGACAGACAGAGAGACAGACACAGAGAGAGAGAGAGAAAGAGAGAGAGAGAATCATAAAATTTTGGTACCAGAAATGTGGAATCTGAGTCAAATCATTCATCACAATTTTCATTTCCTCTGAGATGATGTTTTTGAGCAGCTTATTGTAAGTATTTTTGATAGCAGTAATGTTCTCATTTTGGTGAACTTGTTGATGCCAGAAGTGTTGACAAGTGTTCGTGGGAATTTGGAAATTGCTCATCCACTGCAGAACAAATGCATGACCAAATGAGAAGCTGTCACTCAGATTAAATACAAAATATACATATTCTTTTCATCACTATCTCAGCATTACAAAGCCATTTTCATATATAATCTCCCACCACAATTTTTATCAAGATATTTTTAGGCCAGGGTCAAAATTAACGTTTGTTATGCTTCAAGTTTGTTATTCGTACTGTTTGAAAATTTGAATATTTATTTATGATGAGGAGTTTATTATAATTTCCATAAAGCGAGAGCTACTGTATATCATATAGGATGATGGATTGTCTAGATAGTTGGTCAGTGTCCCTTGGTATTCAAAGTTATTTTATTAATTGAAACAAAACACACTATGCAAACTTTTTACAGAAATTGTCTTTTCATGAGGATTTGGTAGAAAGGCTGTTGTACAGCCGTTATACTTGTGGCTTTGATAACAAAACAGCATAAATTCCAATTTTTGGAAAGGTGACATGTTTAACTTCATGCTACTAAAGAGTTTGTGTATCTCTGTTCACTGAAATTGTCCAATTTGAATTGAGTGGTTGACCTTTTCCATGCTGTTATAATGACCGTAATGTGTATTGGATATATGGAATGTATTGTCATTTAGAGAGCTTTTCCAAATATTATCACCCTTCTAGTTTTGACACATTTTAAGTAAATTCCTTTCTCAAGAGAGAAAGCCAATTTGTCAGCTTCATAAATGTTTGTCCAGAAGGCTGAATAATAATACATTTTCTCTGCCTCCCTCTCTCTCTCTCCCTCTCACCCTGTCTCTCTCTGTGTGTCTCTCTGTCTCTGTCTCTGTCTCTCTCTCACACACACACACACAAAGAGAGAGAGAGAGAGAGAGAGAGAGAGATATTCCTTTCCTGTTGTTACTCTTTTATTTATGGATCCATCAGCACTCATAGATCAATTATATTTATTTTTACGTCTTCCTTGAAGAATAAGAATGGTGCATGAATTAAATGAAATCTCCACTGATTAAAAGATAATTAATATTACCCTACAGCCAAAGTCAAGTGGAAAATGTCAAATAAAAATCTAGCACAGTGAATGATGCCCAAAATAGAGATCAATAGATATTTGAAAAGATAATACATAATTAAGCATAAGTGGGTTTCCTTAGAATAGCACTGAAATTCTACCTGGCGAATTGTGTGGAGAGAAACTGAAACCAATAACTTAGCACAGATTTACGTTATAAAATTTGAGTGTCTTTCTTTTTCTTTTCGATCAGTATAAAACTTTTTGCATGTCACTGGATAATTAAATGTTTAAGCTTGCAACCACATATTGTCTCACAGTTCTGTTCCTTTTCCTTTCCATATATCTGCAATACATCTCCATCTGTCATCCTTCCAACTATGCATTATTATTATTATTTTTCATTTTTGCTCCCCACCCCCTTATGTGTTTTGACAATCCACATCCTGTGTTCCATTACAGTGCATAGCCCTAGCAAGACTTCTCATGTTGACTCAAGTGAAATGAGTGACTTGGAATTTTGTTGTGTTCACTTGCAAATGATCCCCAATATGTCTATTCTATCCACTTTCTTCTCTGAATTGTGCTTTTCCCGTGTTATAGATATGATTTCCCTCCAAAACATGCTAGTATTTCACAATGCACAACTCTGTGGGATGTGTAAATGTGGATGGGTAATTAGTTCTGAGTTGTGCATTAGATGAAGAGGTGGAAAATCAGATGGATTTGGAAAGAATGAATCCCTCACTTCTCATGTTACAAAGAACAAGCATGGCTCCTATTTAATTACTGACATCATTTCTATCAATCTTGCCCTATATTCAGAGTCTCCTGACTGTCTTTGCTTTGCCAATATTCATCAGCCTTCCTGAGCATGCCATTTGACCATAGCCATAAACCTCAGAATTATGTATCCTATGAACTCAGTTTTGATACTAGAGGTCCAGTCTTTCTCAGGTTTAATCGCATCTCAGACATTAACACCCTTGAAAATGTCCAAAGATACTTCACCAGAAGAGCCCTTCACTCCTCCACTCGAAACAGAATACCCTACAAAAGCAGACTATCAATCCTAAGTCTAGAAAGAACTAAGATGCCTTAAACAAGATCTAAGTATTGCCCACAAGATCATATGCTGCAACGGCCTGCCTGTCGGCGACTACTTCAGCTTCAACCACAACAACACTAGAGCACACAACAGATTTAAACTTAATAATTAAGTGCTCCAAACTTGACTGTAAAAAATATGACTTCAGTAACCGAGTTGTCGAAGCGTGGAACACATTACTGGACTCCATAGTGTCATCCCCAAACCCCCAACCCTTTACCCTTAGACTATCCACTGTTGACCTTTCCAGATTCCTAAGAGGTCAGTAATGGGCGTGCATAAGTGCACTAGAGTGCCTTCCGTCCCCTGTCCTATTGCTCTCCTATATCTCCTATACCATTTTTCTTTCCTATATTTATTCTATTCTTTCACTGATATATTTTATTCCTATTTCTTCTCTTCTATTCTTTCTTAGATATATTTTACTATGAGTATCTCCTCTATAACCTTCATCATCTATTTTACTATGTGAATATTGACAGTTATCATGCTTAGTAGAGTTCACAGCCAAGAATAGGTCTGTCTTCACTGATTTTAGCATTCTGTTCTTTCAAAAACAGAAGATGCGCGCTTAATGCTTTTCCTGTTTTGGACAGAGCTGCATTAGTCAATACTTTAACGTCATAGAATTAATACCGTCCATATGCCATCGTAGTTGTGCCATTCATCATGTTGCTGCCCCTCTGTTTTAGAAGCAGCCACTCGCGAATTAATATGCCTAATGAAAGCGGGGGGAGCAGTAATGTTTTCATTACAGATGGGATTGTGAAGCATCACAGGGAAGATGCTGGTTACTAAGCAATAACACATCCTATCATCGGCATGAGGAGGTTTCGCAAACGATGCGTTCATTCTATTGTTTTTGAGAAAGAATGTACAGTAATGGTTCCGTTTTCTCTTTTCATGAATTGAGTCATTCAAATACATTCTTTTATTCAAAAAGAATGAACTGATTTCATGACGCAATATTTTGCTAAGGAAAAGGAATACCAAACTCCAGACAAATCACAAGTCTTCTACTCACAACCAACTTTTATTTCCTGCCTTATAAGTGTTCGATGTGGCCATCACCTGCAGCATGGGCAACATAATAATAATAATAATAATAATAATAATAATAATAATAATAATAATAATTATTATTATTATTATTATTATTATTATTATTATTATTATTATTATTATTATTATTATTATTATTATTATTATTAAAAAAAACCTGGTCATGGCTTACAAGTGGAACACTCAAAAAGGAGACAGAAGGACTAATACTGGCGGCACAAGAACAGGCCATTAGAACAAATGCTGTCAAAGCCAGAATTGAAAAATCAACAGACGATCCAAAGTGCAGACTCTGTAAAGAAACAGATGAAACAATCGATCACATACTCAGCTGATGCAAAAAGTTCACAAAGACTGACTACAAGCATAGACATGATGCTGTGGCACAGATGATCCACTGGAACTTGTGCCGGAACTACCATTTATCAGTGGCAAAGAACTGGTGGGATCATAAGCCCGAAAAAGTGGTCGAAAATGAGCAAGCAAACCTACTGTGGGACTTCCGACTTCCGACTGACCGAATTCTGAAGCATAGCACACCAGAAATTGTGATTGTGGAGAAAAAGAAAGTATGGATCATTGACATCGCAATCCCAGGGGACAGCAGAATTGAGGAGAAGCAACTAGAGAAATTAGTGAAAGACCATGGTATCATGCTCTGGAAAATGAATATGCATAGAAATTAAAATGAATTTTTTAAAAAGAAGAAAATGGTGATAGATGCAGATAGCTATTGGTGTTTCTTCTGAATTTCTTATTTTTAATCATTTCTATATATACAATTCTTTATTTTAGGTATATATCAAAACCTAAATTAGGTTTTGAGGAGGTAGCATTAGATAAATAGCATATACCTAAAACAAAGAATTGTAAGTGTATGGGAACAAACTATCAGGCTGTTAAACGAGAAATGAACTAGGATAAGAATCAATCGGGGGAAAGTAAAGAAGGAGAAAGAGGAAGTAGAAAGTTGAAGGGAGAAGAAAAGGAGTGGAAGGAAATAGGAAGGAAGAGAGATGGAGCAAGACAGTATTTATTTATTTATTTATTTATTTATTTATTTATTTATTTATTTATTTACTCACTCACTCACTCACTCACTCACTCACTCATTCATTCATTTGTCCAATACACAAATACATAGGAAGAAAAATAGACATGTAGGGTAAAGTGAACTTAGAGGACAGGATATATGAAAGGAAGAGAATATATATGATATATGAGATAAAGGAAAGACAATTGGACAGGGGACAAAAGGCACACCAGTGCACTTATGTAGGCCCCTTACTGGCCTCTTAGGAACCTGGAGAGATCAATCGTGGAGAGTCTAAGGGAGAAGTGTTGGGGTTTAGGGGTTGACACAATTGAGTCCGGTAATGAGTTCCACGCTTCGATAACTCGATTGTTGAAATCATATTTTTTACAGTCAAGTTTGGAGAGGGGCGGCATACAAATCTAATAAATAAATAAATAGATAGATAGATAGATAGATAGATAGATAGATAGATAGATAGATAGATAGATAGATAGATAGATAGATAGATAAATAAATAAAGAGAGGGAGAAAAAGGGGGAGAATGTAAAGAAAAGAAAATAATATATATATTGAAGTGCCTTCTGTAGAGGTGGAAAGAATCACATTTTTTTTGGCATGCATAAGTAGTGAAAGCTTCATTTAAAAGAGATGTGGATGTATTATATAAAATATGTAAATGTCCATAAATGCATCTTTATTTCAATCATATCAGCCTTAAAATGCAAAAATAGGGTATATCCAGCTCAATTTCCATATGCGTAGTGACAGCTAGGAGTACCGATTTATTTTTTATTCCTGCTTTGTTTTGTTTCAGGAAATGGACTAACTCTTCCTGGGATTTTTTTCCCCCCTTCACTTGTGATTATGAATCTCTCATGCAACATGTAGTTTGGCCTTGAGATCAAACACTGATGAACACAAAAGTAGGGTAATATATTTCCACTTTAAAATAGACACTATAGTATTCAGCTAGGGAGGTGATATTCATTGTTTGGAAGCTGTTGGTTAACAGCTGTATGTAAAGGCTGATTACAAGTAAATAGAGGGTGGGTATTTCAGGAAGAGGATACTGTTAAATCAAGCATGGGAATTATTTATTTTACAGCTTTTGCAATCGGCCCCTATCTCCAGACGCTGAATAGCAGAACAAAGAAAACCTCCAATTCATAAGAGCACATAAGATGCTCAACCTGTCTCAATGGTTGACAGAAATGCTCAATTCAACTTGTTGGATCAACTTAGCTTGAACCAATGTAGGCTTAGGACCAGATTACCTAGGGACCATCTTCTGCCAAATGTATCCCAGCAACTGGTCAGGTCCCACAAAATCGGCCTTCTCCAGGTCCCGTCATCCAGGATGACTGAGAATCTTCATAGACATTCAAAAACATTGGGTTTATGTTTAGTGTCATTTTATACATTTATACATTAATTTATGGTTTTGTTTTAGCTTGTTGCTTGTATCCTAAGATTATTATTAATATTGATTGTTTCTTCATTGCTATGACAATCATTGAGTGTTGTACCCCATGATTCTTGACAGATGTATCTTTTTCTTTTATGTACGCTGAGAGCATCTGCACCAAGACAAATTCCTTGTGTGTCCAATCACACTTGGCCAATTAAAAAAAAATCTATTCTTAATGTTGTAAACCTCCCTGAGTTGCCTTATTAGAAACATAGAAGACGGATGGCAGAAAAAGACCTCATGGTCCATCTAGTCTGCCCTTATACTATTTCCTGTATTTTATCTTAGGATGGATATATGTTTATCCTTATTGGCAAGATGAGCATCAAACATGTTTAATAAATAAATAAATGCAGGTGGTCTCTGACTTACAACCACAACCGAGTCAAAAAATCTTTCTTGAGAGAGCAGCAAAGTCACTTTGGAACTGCCCCAACTACCTCCCAAGATCCATGTTATCCCCATCCTACTAGTCTTCATGAAAACTGCTTTTTTGGTGGGCCTGGGACCACGAATGAGTGAGAATATGTATGGCTTTTTAGAGTTATAATGTATTTGATACTGTTTTATTGTATTTATTGCTTGTTTGTTTTATACTGTTTGTTCTGCCGGCGTGTCTCAACCGCCCGTAATTACAGGGTAATTAGTCCAGGAAGACACACACCACACGATAAAAGGAAAACCCAAAAGTATTTATCAACAGAAAAACAGAAACAGCTCCCTTTTTAAATGTCAAAGGGATTTTCTGGTACACACAAGGCACAGGTTAAATGCAGTCCAATTGCTCACCCAATAACTGGGAAATTGAGTCCAATTCTAAAGTCCAGAGAGTCCACACACACAATCCTTAAGAGCAAAAACCACGATCTTGACGAAACAATGAATCAGATAAACTACCATGAAGCTAAAACACCGGGCTGCATTTTTATCTGTAGCACTAATTACAGCAGTCCCACCCAACCACAGGTGGCCTCATTTTCTCTTGTAATAATCCTTCAGTTGTTGTCTCCTATGCATCACTCTACGCATGCGTGGATGTGTCATTAATTCTTGTTCAGAATCCAGGGATGGTACAGATATCTGATTTCCTCCTGGGCTGTCTGCCAAACTCCCCTCTTCCCTGTCACTCATGCTTCCTTAAGTCAGAGGAGACTTCGTCGGCAGATTCTACTGGGATCAAAACAGACCTGCGGCATGTGGATGTCTCCCCCACATGCACCTCCACATTCCTTGGGGCAGGAGCTGGGCCAGAGCTAACCACAACACTGTTGGTATTTAGTGTCATGACTGTAAGCCGCCCAGAGTCCAGCTGGAGTTGGGCGACAGATAAATCGAATAAATCAATCAACCAATCAATCAATCAATCAATTAATCCAAAAACCTAGCAAACAAACAAACTGTTTCCAGATTTCAAACCTTTCGCAAACCACGTGGTATATGGAGCATGGCTTACATTTATCAAGTTTCATTGAAGAATGACTGTTGTAATTTTAAAAAATAACAATTACATTCAAAAGGGTGGTTTGGGCTGGGTCGAATAGCATGTTCCTTCTTTTAACTCACAGATCCAATTTTCCTCCAGAACAGCAAGGGAGAGGCCAAAGACCCATTGTTGGGATCTGTGGACCGGCCCGCTGTAAGGAAGGAAAATTTTCAGGTAATAAAAATCCTTTTTTTCTACTTTTTACGGATTTCTGAATTGGCATGCTAAATGTAACTTTGACCCTTAAAACGGTGAATGATGTAGGAGCCCTAATTGTGAACAAACCTGAGTCACTCTCATCTGTTTTCTAAGTAATTATTCCCCAACCACATTTATTTTTTTTGCAATTGTTTATTAGCCACATTTATTTATTTGAGCCACATTTATTTGTATGAGACACAGTGGCGCAGTGGTTGGAATGCAGTACTGCAGGCTACTCCTGCTGACTGCCTGAAAATTGGCAGTTCAAATCTCACCTGGCTCAAGGTTGACTTGGACTTTCATTCATCCAAGATGGGTAAAATGAGGGCCCAGATTGTTGGGGCCAAGAGGCTGACTCTGTATAAAGTCCTCTTAGAGAGGGTTGTAAAGCACTGTGAACTGGTGTATAAGTTGTAAGTGTTACGGCTATTTCTTTATTTGAAAGAGACACTTCTTGTTTCTTTCTGTTGCTGCCTGAAAGTCGGGATGAGAGAATAAATAACAGAATGGGAGAGGACCTTAGAGGTCTTCTAATCCAACCCGCTCCTCAAACAGGAGACCCTGTGTTGGTATTATGTATATAACTGTTTGGGTTTGGCAATATATAAGCAAACTAACAATGTAAGTTTAAATGTATTAAGACACTATTGCTTTAAGAGTTAGTGTTGCAGTTAGCCACAAGAGGGAGCCAGAAGCGTCTCTCTCTCTCTCTTTCTCTCTCTCTCCAATTATTGTCTGCTATTACTGCTAAGTTCTCCGTGACTTCTGTGGGTTAAATTCTGGTTTATGTATTTTGTAAGCTGACCAAGTAAGGCTTGTATATTTGTTGACTGATTTAACTGTGCATGACTAGGACTGTTGTTGACTAAAACATTTGCCACAGTAAATAATGTTTTATACACTTAATGTATCTGCATTGTATGACTGAATTATTTCTCGTAACTCTGGACTATCAGCTGGATATTTGCTAGACCACCACATTTCCTCTTTGACTACTCAGAGATCACTCTCCACACTCCTGGACCATTTCAAACCAGTGGCTGTCCAGTCTCTTCCTAAAAATCTCCAGTGTTGTAACAGCCATGATTTCTGGAGGCAAGTTGTTCCAATGGTTAATTGTCCTCACACTCTCAGGAAGTTTTCCCTTTGTTTTAGGTTTGTTCTCTCCTTGACTGGTTTCCATTCATTGCTTCTTGTCTTGCCTTCTGGTGCTTTGGATAGTAAGTCAAGCCTCCTCTTTTTTGTGACAGCCTCTCAAATATAGGAAGGCTGCTACTATGTCACCCTTAGTCCTTCTTTGCATTAAAAACAAGAGCACACAACAGATTTAAACTTAATATTAACCGCTCCAAACTTGACTGTAAAAAATATGACTTCAGTAACCGAGTGGTCGAAGCATGGAATTCACTACCGGACTCTGTAGTATCATCCCCAAACCCCCAACACTTTACCCTTAGATTATCCATGGTTGACCTATCCAGATTCCTAAGAGGTCAGTAAGGGGCGAGTACAAGTGCACTAGAGTGCCTTCCATCCCCTGTCCTATTGCTCTCCTATATCTCCTATTCCTTTCTCTTTTTATATATATATATTATTAATTTGCATAGACAAACATACACACATAGCACGTAACACTTAGTGGAGCTACAGTCGCTCCGCTCAGAGTAGAAGTCATCTTTGTATTAAAAAAGAAAAAATCTTATCATTGTTTAACACCAATTAAAGTCTTCGGAGAGGGGCGGCATACAAATCTAAATAATAAATAATAAATAATATATCCTTCCTCTACTCTTCATTGATGTATTCTAATCTCATATCTCTTCTTCTATCCCTTCCCTGATATTTACTACTACACATTTTTATTCTCCTTAACTTTCAATTTGTATTGGACAAAATAAATAAAAATAAATAAATAAATAAATAAAATCTATAAAATACGTGGAAATATCAATTATAAGATAATAAGTAAAAACACATCTAAAGTGCATACCTTTCTTCTATTCCTATATCTTATCTTCTATTCTTTCTTGGATATATTTTACTATGAGTATCTCCTCTATAACCTTCATCATGTATTTTACTATGTGTATACCCACTAAAACCCTCATTGTGTATTGGATAAAATCAATCAATCAATAAAAAATAAATAAATTCCTGCCACGGTTCTTCATATGTTTTGGCCTCCAGTCCAGTTATTGGCCCCACCCGGTATGAATGGGATCGGCGATCCGTTAGGACTTTGGCTGGCCACGTGCACGCTGAACACTTGTGCATGTGCCCCCATGTGAGATTTCACTTCTGTGCATGTGTCCAAAGTGATATCTCGCACGAGGATGCTTGTGTGGGAGATATTTTGGCATGCGCAGAAGCAAAAAAAAGGCCAAAAATTGCCAATATCTAACCTGTGCAAGCGTCCTCGTGCAAGATGTTACTTTGGGGGCATGCAAAGAAGCGAAATCTTGGTGCAGGGGTACCAGTAGTGTTCTGTCGAGCTCTCTGGTAGAATCCTCCCAAAAATGCACAGATACAATTTCAGACACACACACGTTTGAAAATCCAAAACAATGTTCTTTATAATGAAAATTCACTTAAACCAAGCCCTCTTTTGGTATAGCAAAGAGCACTGGTCTCCAAACAAACTGGTAATTTGTACAAGTCCCTTATCAGTTCTGTGATACTTAGCTTGCAGCTGTGAGGCAATTCACAGTCCTTCTTCTTTCACAAAGTGAAACACCCTTTGCTCTGGTTTAGTTTCAAAGCGGGGAAAAATCAGCACACAAAAGGTCAAAGTCAACAAAGCAGTCACGAAACACAACGATCAGATAATCCTCCACAATGGCCAAACCCACAGGCTGCTATTTATAGCAGCCTCACTAATGACCACATCCCCACCCAACCACAGGTGGCCTCATTTTCTTTGATAATAATCTCTCAGTTGTTGTTGCCTATGCATCGCTCTCCGCATGCGTGGCTGTATCATTAACTCTTGTTCCGAATCCAAGGAGGAGCTAGATAATTGATCTCCTTCTGAGCTGTCTGCCACACTCTCCTCCTCCCTGTCACTCATGTCTTCTTGGTCAGAGGAGCCTTCATCAGCAGATTCCACCGGGGGCAAAACAGGCCCGCAGCATGTGGATGTCTCCCCCACATCCACAGTCCTTGGGGCAGGAGCAGGGCCAGAGCTAACCACAACATAATATTTAGCTCTTTTCTTATGCAAGACTCCTGGTGACGTTTCGACGAGGTCCCACTCGTCATCTTCAGGCTATTGTCTTTGGCTTTGTGCTTGGGCGAACAAAACGTGGTCTGAGCCCAAAGCTGAAGACAACAGCCTGAAGATGAGGAACGGGACCTCGTTGAAACATCGCCAGAAGTCTATCAACCTTACACCAAAAGATCTTGGTGAAACAAACTTATACATAGATTACCACACTGAATGCATCAAATCCAAGACCCACAATCCTTCCTACATCTCCCCCACATCCACAGTCCTCGGGGCAGGAGCTGGGCCAGAGCTAACCACAACAAGTAGGGAAAAGTAAATGGAGCCCTTCACTGCTCCAATCCCCTAATTCACCTTTGTTCTTCTTCTCTGCACTATGTGCTCTTTCTAGACAGCTAGTAAGCTGTCAAGTTTGGAGTGGCAAAAAAAATAAAATAAATAAAACCCTCCACATACCTGCCTGAAAGAATCATTTGGAACATTTGGATGACAAAGGGATAATTTTGAGTCGGTGTACAGATTAAAAGTACGTTTATATGCAGAGGTTCCTTAATGGATGAACTGTACCAAAAAAAAAATGCATCTGATCTTTTTCCATGTGAGTTACACTCTTACACTGTCGTTTCAGCTCTGATGGAGCAGAATTAAGTCTACCAAATAATGTATGCCATATTTCCCTCAAGCTCTTTCCGGAAAAGTGTTCGTACAGAATGTCAGAGATAATGAATTACGATTCTCAGCCACAAATGTAGGGAGAAGTGAGGGGAGAAACCTATGGGAAAAGGGGATAATTTGTCCTTTAAAAAAAAGAAAGAAGGTATGTTGATAGCATCAAAGTTAACACCAGCCAAAGCACAGAACAAATCAAGATTGGAAGATGTTGAAATATCTGGTCCATAAAATTGTCATGCCAACTTGTTCCCTGTATTCTGTATTGTCCAAGTGTGATTGGAAACACAAGGAATTTGTCTTATTTATTTTTTTATTTATTCATTTGTCCAATACACAATACATATGGAAGAAAATAGACATGAAGTAATATATATAAAGATAATATGTAAAAATAGAGGAGAAGATATATGAAAGGAAGAAAATATATATGATATATGAGATAAAGGAGAGACAATTGGACAGGGGACGAAAGGCACACCAGTGCACTTATGTATGCCCCTTACTGGCCTCTTAGGAACCTGGAGAGGTCAATCGTGGATAGTCTAAGGGAGAAATGTTGGGGGTTAAGGGTTGATACTATTGAGTCCGGTAATGAGTTCCACACTTCAACAACTCGATTGTTAAAGTCATATTTTTTACAGTCAAGTTTGGAGTGGTTAATATTAAGTTTGAATCTGTTGCGTGCTCCTGTGTTGTTGCAGTTGAAGACTTGGTGCAGATGCTCTCAGTGTACAGAAAAGAAAATGTAGATTTGTCAAGAATCATGTGGTGCAACACTTGATGATTGTCATTGGGTCAAATAAGCAATGAAGAAACAATATTAATAAAAATCTTAGGATACAAGCAACAAGTTATAGCCATACAGGCCTAAGTGGGAGGAAATGGGTGATAGGAATGATGAGAAAAAACTAGTAGAAATAGAAGTGCAGACTTAGTAAGAGATTTGAGAGTGTTGTGGGAATTATTTGTTTAGTAGAGCGATAGCGTTTGGGGGAAAAACTGTTCTTGTGTCTAGTTGTCTTGGTGTGCAGTGCTCTGTAGCAACATTTTGAGAGTAGGAGTTGAAACAGTTTATGTCCAGGATGCGCGGGGTCAGTAAATATTGACCCTAGACTCCATTTGGTGTGAAAGGTTTACTTTACTGAAAGCCAAGTATATTACAGTATAGAAAAACCAGGAATGAGTTTCGCACGCTGATCTTTCCCTGTTAATTTTCCCCATCCAGTTCTTCCACCTTGTTAGTTCCTTTTTATCCAATTACATTTGAATAAATTATTTTGGGAACTGCCCCTTCAATGGTGGGCTGGTTGATGAGCTATTATATTCCCTTCCCAGTGGTTTGGCCTTGAGATGGTGTCTCTGGAAGATACAATGTGGAGCAGTAGCACTTAGACTTATATGCTACTTCACGGTGCTTTATAGCCCTATCTAAGCTGTTTTCAGAGTCAGCCACTTGCCCCCAACATTCTGGGTCCTCATTTTGCCCACCTCGGAAGGATGGAAGGCTGAGTCAACCTTGAGCTGGTGGTGAGTCACTCGTGCCCTCATCGCTCGAGGCTCGACTATTGTAACGCTCTCTACATGGGGCTACCTTTGAAAAGTGTTCGGAAACTTCAGATCGTGCAGAATGCAGCTATGAGAGCAATCATGGGCTTTCCCAAATATGCCCATGTTACACCAATACTCTGCAGTCTGCATTGGTTGCCGATCAGTTTCTGGTCACAATTCAAAGTGTTGGTTATGACCTATAATGCCCTTCATGGCACCGGGCCAGGTTACCTCCGGGACCACCTTCTGCCGCACGAATCCCAGCGACCAATTAGGTCCCACAGAGTGGGCCTTCTCCGGGTCCCGTCAACTAAACAATGTCGTTTGGCGGGACCCAGGAGAAGAGCTTTCTCTGTGGCAGCCCCGGCCCTCTGGAACCAACTCCCCCCAGAGATTAGAATAGCCCACACCCTTCTTGCCTTTCGTAAGCTTCTTCAAACCCACCTCTGTCGTCATGCATGGGGGAACTGAGATATTCTTTCCCCCTAGGCTTCTACAATTTATGTATGGTACGTTTGTATGTATGATTGGTTTTAAAATAAGGGTTTTTAGCTGCTCTAGTATTGGATTGTCACATGTTGTTTTTACCACTGTTGTTAGCCGCCCCGAGTCTACGGAGAGGGGCGGCATATAAATCCAATAAATAAATAAATAAATAAACTCCTGGGTGAGGTGGGGCATGGTGGGTGGGGACAGACAGGGGTGGTTCATTGAACAACTTATAATGTTAGCTTGGGTCCACCTGAACCCAGGTGAACCCATAGCAGCCCACTCATTTGTGAAAGAAGTTATCACTGGCAGTAGAAAGACATAATAGAATCTACAAGGGTAGCACACGAAGTAATGCATCACATTTTTTTATTCAACAATTATTTATTGAACACAATGAAACTTACACACAAGAAAGAATGATGTTTCTTCTACACTCCCTATTTTTCCATGTAATCTCTGTCCTGTTCTATGGCCTTCCTCCAGCGAGACACAAGGGCATGTATGCCCTTTCGGTACCACTCCTTGTTCTAATGGCCTCACCTTCTGTGCCCAGCGACTAACCGTACTTCTGTCGACTCCAGATCAAACTGTACATAAACATTTGTAAATGTTCCCAACAGTTTCTTTCTCTGCAGTGAGAAATTCAATGACAACACTCTGCATCACTTACAGACACCATTTCGAAACACTGCTACAGCTACGCTATCAATCTGAAGAAACACAAAATTTAAACATGGGCTCCTGACAATTCAATCAATGTATATCTAAAGTTTCCCATTCATACCATTATTGCGGGCTGAAAAAAAAATGGGGTGCATTACATTCTGGGCAACCCTCGTAGAGCAGACAGCAGAAACACTTTCCAATAGCATGCCGATTGTGTTGTAAACCCAACACATTGGTCTTTTCTGCATTAATGAACGTGAGGTTGTGGACATTTCGCACCTCATTTACCAACATGTCTCATGCCATTGCTAACTAGAATTGAAAGCTTTGCACGATTTAATTTCTCCCCTCTTCAGCAATTTTTTTTTTTAAAAAAAGCCGTCATATTCTAGATTTATTGCTAATCAGTTCTCTCATCTAAGCCTCCTAATTGCTTTCCGTAACTGAATAACAGAAAGCACCTAGGCCAATGTAAATATGCAGATTCGAGACCTTTGTGTTTAATAACAGAGTTTCAGTGGAGAGAGAACTCAATTTGTTTATTTATGTCAAGATCAATCGTAATTAAGGATGGAGATAAATTCCCCGGCAGATGAAACACTTCCGCTGATTGTTCTTATTAAAAAAAAAAAAAATCTCATAGCAGAGGAGTGCTTATACCAACTTGACAACTATAGCCACTGATTGAAGTTTGCACCATAGTTCCCTCTAAGCTGAGCAGTGAGCAATCGCTCACTTAAAAATCATCATCAACTCAGAGTTTTCCAAACCTGCCCAGAAGCCGAGAGGGAAAGAGTGAGAGGGAAGGAGAGAGAGAGGAAGAGAGGAAGAGAGAGAAACAGATAGAAAAAAGAGAGGAAGGAAAAGAGAAAGAAAAAGAATGGGAGTAAGGAAGAGAGAAAGAAAATCAAATCTAGTTTGAAACTAGCTCAACTATTTAAGTGGCATTTTGATATTGATAGGGTTGCCCTATTATGAGCTCACTGTTATAGACACACAGTACAGTATTTTATTTTGAAATTCTCTGAGGCAAAACAGGGTGGGTTTTTTGTTTGTTTGTTTGTTTGTTTGTTTGTTTGTTTGTTTGTTTATTTGTTTGTTTATTTATTTATTTATTTATTTATTTATTTATTTATGTATTTATTTATTTATTTATTTATTTATTTATTTAATATTTCTGTGCCGCCCAGTCCCGAAGGGACTGCCGCTCAGACACTATACTTTTCCGCCAAGCCCCCCAAAAAATTAGAGAGAACACTGGTTTGCACAGCAAAATTGAGTGGCTTTGGGGAGATGGAAAGGTATGGGAGAACAATATACAGCGGTACCTCTACTTACGAACTTAATTTGTTCCATTAAGTAGAAAAGTTTGTAAGAAGAAGCAATTTTTCTCATAGGAATCAATGTAAAAGCAAATAATGTGTGTGATTGGGGAATCTACGGGGAGAGAGGAGGCCCTGTTTCCTCCCAGGAGATTCCTAGAGAGGCCCCACGGAGGCTTTTCCCCACCTTTTCTGGCCTTGTTTCCTCCCAGGAGCTTCCTAGAGAGGCCCCACAGAGGTTTCTCCCCACCTTTTCTGGCCCTGTTTCCTCCTAGAGATTCCTAGAGAGGCCCCACAGACGCTTCTCCCTGCCTTTTCCAGCCCTGTTTCCTCCCAGGAAATTCCTAGACAGGCCCCATGGAGGCTTCTCCCTGCCTTTTCCGGTTACAGTTTCAGAGACTCTGGCTTGTAAGTGGAAAATGGTTCTTGAGAAGAGGCAAAAAGATCTTGAACACCCGGTTCATATCTAGAAAGGTTTGTAAGTAGAGGCATTCTTAGGTAGAGGTACCACTGTACCATTAAACCAACCCATTCCCAACACATAAATCCTTAGTTAGAGCATACCTAAAGTACTGCATTCAGTTTTGGTCACCACACTACAGAAAAAGACATTGAAACTCTACAGAAAGTGCAGAAGAGAGCAACCAAGATGATTAGGGGACTGGAAACTAAAACATACAAAGAGCGGTTGCAGGAACTGGGCATGGCTAATCTAGCAAATTAAAGGACCAGGGGAGACATGATAGCAATGTTCTAACACTTGAGGGGCTGCCACAGAGAGGAGGGGGTTGGGCTGTTTTCCAGGACAGACAAGGAATAATGGATGGAAGCTGACCAAATATATATTCAACCTAGTGGGAGTGATCAACCAGTGCAACAGCTTGCCTGCGGAGGTTGTGAGAGCTCCAACACTTGAGACTTTCAAAGATTGGACTGCCATTTATCCAAAATCCTATAGGGATTCCAGCTTGAATAAGAGGTTGGACTGGATGACCTACTAGGTCCCTTCCAACTGTAATAAATAAATAAACATCCAAAATTAACCTTATTCATTCTCAGGACTTCTGTAGTTACAAGAGAAGTCAGATGTAGCCACAAATCCAAGAGGGTCCACCTATTCTCCAAAGCACAAGAAGGCAAGGCAGGAAGCATTGGATGGAAACATATCAAAGACCAAGACCTAAGGAGAAATTTCCTGACAATGAGAACAATTAAAATCAGTGGAACCTGCTTGCCTTGAGAAGTTTTCTGAACTCCGTCACTGGAGTTCCCAAAGTTCTTTTTTTTTTCAAGAGGCAACAGACTTTCTGGTTTTTCTTTGAAGATATTTTGCTTCTCATCCAAGGATCTTCTTCAGCTCTTCTTCAAAGCTGAAGAAGCTTCATGGATAAGAAGCAAAACTTCAAAGAAAAAAAACAGGAAGTCCAGTTGCCTCTTGAAAAAGCACCTTTGGGACAACCATGACCTGGATAACTGAGAATCTCCATAGAGATCTGTTCTGTCGGGCTCTCTGGTAGACTCCTCCCAAAAATTCATAGGTACAAATTTCAGACACACACACATTTGAAAATTCAAAACAATGTTCTTTATAATGACAATTCACATAAACTAAGCCCTCTTTTGGTATAGCAAAGAGCACTCGTCTCCAACCAAACTGGTAATTTGTACAAGTCCCTTATCAGTTCTGTTATACTTATGTTGCAGCTGTGAGGCAATTCACAGTCCTTCTTCTTTCACAAAGTGAAACACACTTTGCTCTGGTTTAGTTTCCAAGCGGGGAAAAATCAGCACACAAAAGGTCAAAGTCAGTAAAGCAGTCATGAAACACAACGATCAGATAATCCTCCACAATGGCCAAACCCACAGGTTGCTATTTATAGCAGCCTCACTAATGACCACAGCCCCACCCAACCACAGGTGGCCTCATTTTCTTTGATAATAATCTCTCAGTTGTTGTTGCCTATGCATCGCTCTCCGCATGCGTGGCTGTGTCATTAACTCTTGTTCTGAATCCAAGGAGGAGATAGATAATTGATCTCCTTCTGAGCTGTCTGCCACACTCTCCTCCTCCCTGTCACTCATGTCTTCTTGGTCAGAGGAGCCTTCATCATCAGATTCCACCGGGGGCAAAACAGGCCTGCAGCATGTGGATGTCTCCCCCACATCCACAGTCCTTGGGGCAGGAACTGGGCCAGAGCTAACCACAACAGACATCCATCACTAGAGGTTTTATAAGAAGAGATCAGACAGGCATTTGTCTGATATGGTATAGTGTTCCTGCCTGAACTGGTGTGTGTGTATATGTTTGTGTGTTGGACTAGAAGACCTCTAAGGTCCCTTTCAACTATGTTGTTCTGTGGGTTCCCACTTTTGAACCCTTGATACATCAATTGCCCTTAGGGCATGTCAGAACACCCATCAATTTGTCTTCTACCAAGGTTATAAATATCTTATAGTAATGAGTGCTTTCAGTCCATACTCTGCTTCTGAAAGACAAGACACTTTTTAATGCATTTTTAATATTGATTTTAAGAGAGTTTCTATAGTTGTTGCAACAGTTAAAGTTGTCAAAATAGGAGATATCAGTCCATCACCATGGGCAAAAACTTTTGTTGTTTATTCATAGAACTGCAATGATTGTTTCTAACTCACAAACACATTATTTTACCTGGGGACCCTGCAGTATTCAAATGAGAACCAAGTCTTTATGGACACAGGAGAAATACCACTCTACTACGCCCTGGTCTGACCACACCTGGAGTACTGTATTCAGTTCTGGTCACCACACTTCAAAAGAGACATTGAAACTCTGGAGAAGGTGCAAAAAAGAGCAACCAAGATGATTAAGGGATTGGAAACCAAGACTTACGAAGAGAGACTGAGGGAACTGGGCATGGATAGCCCAGAGAAAAGGAGGGCCAGAGCGGACATGATAGCAGTCTACAATTATACGAGGGGATGTCACAGAGAGGAGGGGATCACTTTATTCTCCAGGGCACCAGAGGGCCGGACGAGGAACAACGGCTGGAAGCTGACCAAGGAGAGATTCAACATGGAGATAAGGAGGAACTTCCTGATGGTCAGAGCGATCAACCAATGGAACAACCTACCAGCGGACATTGTGAACTCCAACACTCTGGACATTTTTAAGAGAAGATTGAACTGCCACTTGACTGGTGTGCTATAGGTTTCCTGCTTAGGCAGGGGGTTGAACTCGATGGCTTCATGGTCCCTTTCAACTCTAACAATAAATGAATGAATGAATGAATGACTGAATGAATGACTGAATGACTGAATGAATGAATGAATGAATGACTGACTGACTGACTGACTGACTGAATGAATGAATGAATGAATGAATGAATGAATGAATGAAGGACTGAATGAATGAATGAATGAAATGTCCAATTGAAGACATTTGAAATGAAAAAACGCCAGTTCAAAATATGGCCATCTATCTGGATAAACTGGAGCCAAGGCCACCATTCAATTTTATTTTATTTTTTTACCTTTCTCTCTTGAATATTTCTGTTCTAGTTAAGTTTAGATTCCAATGAATAATTCACACACTTTGGCACATGCAAATTTCAACACTCGTGAGAATCTTGGCATATTTATGGTAACAATGGAAACTGAACTTAAAAACTTGAACCTGACATTGTAAGTGAAAATACAGAGTGCGAAAAGCCTGTAAGAACGAAAAGTGGTTGGTGAGAATCCCATTTTTCTTCATATACCTGAATCAATGAATTACCAGTGAGGAATAAAGGCCTGTGATTAAAGGGTGTAAATTTAAATTGTTAAATGTGAACATACATTATGTCAGGATCCGTAGTAATTTAGAGAGGGCTGTAAAGCACTGTGAACTTTCAGTGCAAATTGGGTACTCTGGGGTGGAGCTCCATTTTCACTACCCCACTGTGTTCCCCCCCCTGGGTGGGCAGTAGCCACCCCTAGAAGTAACTTAGAACTAAGGAGAAATTTCATAACAAAAGCCAGGGTGGCGCAGCAGGTAGAGTGCTGTACTGCAGGCCACTGAAGCTGACTGTAGATCTGAAGGTCAGCAGTTCAAATCTCATCACCGGGATGGTGCAATGGGTAATGTGCAGTACTGCAGACCACTAAAGCTAACTGCTAGATCTGCAAGTCAGCGGTTCAAATCTCATCACCGGCTCAAGGTTGACTCAGCCTTCCATCCTTCCGAGGTGGGTAAAATGAGGACCCGGATTGTGGGGGCAATAGCCTAGCTCTGTTAAAAAAAGTGCTATTGCTAAGATGTTGTAAGCCGCCCTGAGTCTAAGGAGAAGAGCGGCATAAAAATCGAATAAATAAATAAATAAATAAAAATAAATTAAATCAGTGGAACAACTTGCCTCTAAAAAGTTGTGAATGCTCCAACACTGGAAGTTTTTAAGAAGATGTTGGATAACTAGTGTTGGGCGAACCCAACAAAGTTCAGGTTCAGGTTCAGCACCCGAATTTTTTTAAAAGTTCGGGTTCGGCACCCGAACCTGAGCCTGAACTTTTGCCGAACTTTCGAGTCCGGCGCTCGGGAAAGCACCAGGAAGCGCCACCGCCCAGCTGTCACCTTCTGTAACAGTCAGGGTGCTTTCTGGCACTTTCCTGAACCTGAACTTTTGCTGAACGTCCGTGTTCGGTATTCAAGAAGCACCCTGGCTGTTTCTGAAGGTGACAGCTGCGCGGCGGCGCTTCCCAGAACAGCCGGGGAGCTGTCAGTCGGTCGGGATGCGCAAAAGGAGGTGGCGAATCCCACGAGGGGATTCCAGGGGCGGAGCTTTGATGTCAGTGAGATGTCCTTCCTGGAGTCCCTGTTTCAGCCAGCCAGGAAGGACGTCTCAGTGACATCAAAGCTCCGCTCCTGGAATCTCCTCGGGGGATTCCCCACCTCCTTTTTTGCCTCCCGACTGGCACTTCCTGGCATTCTCCCGAACCCGAACTTTTGCGAAACTTTTGCAAAAGTTCGGGTTTGGGTTCGGTAAACCGAACCATGCAAAGTTCGATACGAACCTGAACTTTGCAGGTTCAGTACGAACCTGAACTTTGCAGGTCCGGTTCTCCCAACACTATGGATAACCATTTGTCTTAAATGGTGTAGGATTTCCTGCCTAAGCAGGGGGTTGGACTAGAAGACCTCCAAGGTCCCTTCCATCTCTGTTATTCTAAAGTTCTAAAGTTACCTGGTGAATTAATGCCCCCCTTCCTGGTGGCTAATTTCTCTGATCTATATCCGGAACAGTTTTCCCTAACGTGGGCAGAAACTTCTGGTTGTTTACCTCTCTGTCTCCAGAGACAAGAGACAAGCCTCCAGGCTGTTGCTGTTCATTGTATACACTTGAACTGTTCCGGGTTTATTTTCATCTGGAGGCAGGTAAGCTTGGAATCTGATCAAGACTCCAACCGAGCATGTCACGCTTGCGACCCAGTTTTGCAACGCGAGGAGAGCTGCGGGGACCCTTGCATATTTATTTCTGCCTTTTCAATGGATCCCAATTTCTCACCGATGCTAATTTAGCCATGGGCAGTGCTAATTGTCTCTGGAGTTGAGAATTTCTTGTTTCTTTTGGAAAGGGTTAAAAGGAAAAAAAGAAATCCCTATGAAACCAACTTTTAAAAACAAAAAAACACCCCTTCCCTGGCTTCCCAGCTTGCAGCAAGTTAATGTGAGAGACTAATATTGTGGTAAGCAGCTTGTAATGTATGATAATCAATACTTCAGGTCTGCTTTCCACGACGCGGCGTAAAGGAAGAAAGCAGGGAGCGGAGGAAAGCTGCTAGTGAGTTTTCAGCACTATTGAAAGGTGAAGAAGTACAGAGGTGGGGTGCTGAAGGATGAAAGAATTCCCCTTTAAAAAGGAAACAGTTGCTAGAGCCCCCTGTTAACAACATTGTCAAAAAAGCACAAAGAGTTGTTAATCTAATCTTATTTAGCTTCTTCTCTGGAAATATTATATAGAGCGCTGGTGAGACCCCATTTGGAATACTGTGTTCAGTTCTGGAGACCTCACCTACAAAAATATATTGACAAAATTGAATGGGTCCAAAGACGGGCTACAAGAATGGTGGAAGATCTTAAGCATAAAACGTATCAGGAAAGACTTCATGAACTCAATCTGTATAGTCTGGAGGACAGAAGGAAAAGGGGGGACATGATCGAAACATTTAAATATGTTAAAGGGTTAAATAAGGTTCAAGAGGGAAGTGTTTTTAATAGGAAAGTGAACACAAGAACAAGGGGACACAATCTGAAGTTAGTTGGGGGAAAGATCAAAAGCAATGTGAGAAAATATTATTTCACTGAAATAGTAGTAGATCCTTGGAACAAACTTCCAGCAGACATGGTTGGTAAATCCACAGTAACTGAATTTAAACATGCCTGGGATAAACATATATCAATCCTAAGATAAAATACAGGAAATAGTATAAGGGCAGACTAGATGGACCATGAGGTCTTTTTCTGCCGTCAGTCTTCTATGTTTCTATGTTTCTATGTTACACTGCTAACCAGAGCTTACAAAACATGTGTTAAACCAATTCTGCAATACAGCACACCTGTCTGGAACCCGCATTGCATATCAGAAATTAACACACTCGAGAGAGACCAGAAATATTTCACAATAGTTCTTTCACTCCTCCCCTCGCAACAAAATACCTTATTCCACCAGACGTGAAATACTGGGATTAGACCGTTTACCACTATGTCACTTCCAATCTGATCTAAATGTAGTTCATAAAAATCATATAACAAAATGACTACTTCACCTTCAATCACAACAACACACATGCACAAAACTCAATGTAAACCACTCGAAATTTGACTGCAGAAAATACAACTTTAGCCACAGAGTGATCAATGCCTGGAATGCACTACCTGACTTTTCTTCCCCAAACCCCAAAAACTTTAACCTTAGACTGTCTACAGTCAACCTGTCCCCGAGTCTATGGAGAGGGGCGGCATACAAATCTAATTAATTAATTAATTAATTAATTAATTAATTAATTAATAATAATAATAATAATAATAATAATAATAATAATAATAATAATAATAATAATAATTTGTAAGAGTTTTGTAAGGGGCGTGCATGGGTCCAAAGATGGGCTACAAGAATGGTGGAAGGTCTTAAGCATAAAACATATCAGGAAAGACTTCATGAACTCAATCTGTATAGTCTGGAGGACAGAAGGAAAAGGGGGGACATGATCGAAACATTTAAATATGTTAAAGGGTTAAATAAGGTCCAGGATGGAAGTGTTTTTAATAGGAAAGTGAACACAAGAACAAGGGGACACAATCTGAAGTTAATTGGGGGAAAGATCAAAAGCAACGTGAGAAAATATTATTTCACTGAAATAGTAGTAGATCCTTGGAACAAACTTCCAGCAGACGTGGTTGGTAAATCCACAGTAACTGAATTTAAACATGACTGGGATAAACCATTGTAAGATAAAATACAGGAAATAGTGTTAAAGGGTTAAATAAGGTTCCACGCACCACTGTGCCTACCATCCCTCTCCTACTGTCCTATTATCCTCTTTTATTCTTACTTTTTAATTATTATTATTATTATTATTATTATTATTATTATTATTTATTAGATTTGTATGCCACCCCTCTCCGTAGACTTGTTTATACAAACAACTACTATCCTATATATGTTTGACAAACCAACCAACAAACAAACCAAGTCTGACTGGTTCAGTCTTCCGTCCTTTCGAGGTGGGTAGAATGAGGACCCAGATTGTGGGGGGCGAGATGCTGATTCTGTAAATCGCTTAGAGAGGCCTGTAAAACATTGTGAAGTGGCATATAAGTCTATTGCTATCATGATTTATCACTGTTATATACACTTGGCAGAGAGAGAGAGAGAGATGTAGGACATGAGCTGGGCATAAAATAATTTTTGTAATATATATATTTGTTTTCGTAGATTTTCACGGGTACAGGTATGACGGTCTTGGTATATTCGGGTTTCTTCCCGTGTAGGATTTGGAAATTTCTGGCGACGTTTTGATGAGGTCCCACTCGTCATCTTCAGGCTGGTGTTTCTGTCCTTATATATATATATGTAAGACAAATACCACTCACGCATCATAACAAAATCTCCAGAACCCTAAAGCCTACAAACCTGAAACTTGTCATATATGTTCCTCCTGGCATCTAGGATTTTTTGAGATGACCATCAGATCATTAGTTATTTCTTATATTATCATTAACACGCTCTGATGCTAATGAGTTAGATGTGTTACCCTCCCTCCCCACTGTAAAAGAACTCTGTTCCAAATGCCAGTGGACATGGCCAGCACATGATTCATCCAGCCTGCGGACTGAAGTTTAGACATTCTACTCCATACCAAGGGGTTCAGTTTCATGGCGAAGCATGGATATCTGTGCTTCTCTGTGAAACTACTATATGGCTGCTAGTTAATAAATACATTTAGAAGTAGTTCAGGGAAAAAACCTCCCTGATTCACTGGAATATAAGAAGGGATCAAGGTCAAGCAAGATCAGATCTGAAAGTTTATGTTATTATAGCCTATTTCAATAAAGTGTAGTAAAGCAGAATTTCCCCTTCTGCAATTTTAATACTTCATCTTTAATTCAACTGGCGCTTAGACATCTTTCCATCCTTTGGGATAATCCAGGTCAAGAAACAGACACGGGAAGAAATGCAGGATTGTTATGGGGTGCTGAAGAATCTGGCTTCCTTATTGACATGGCTTGTTAGAAGGTCGCAAAAGGGGATCGCCAAGCAGGACCCTGCAACCATCATAAATATGACTCAGTAGCCAAGCAATTGGCAATTTTGTTCCTTTTACCATGGGGATGTTGCAAAGGTCATATCTATGAAAAACAGTCACAAGTCATGTTCTTCTGGGGCATTGTAACTTTGAACAGTCGCTAGATCAACTGTTGTAAGTCAAGGATGATCTATATGTACTGTGTTTTCTCTCTTTTTCTTTTGTTTATAATATTTATTGGAGAAAGAAAGGGAGGGGAGGGGAGGGGAGGAAAGGGAAGGGAAGAAGGAAAAGAAAGGAAAGAAGGAAAGGAAAGAAAAGGAGAGGAGAGGAATGGAATGGAAAGGGAAGGGAAGAAGGAAAGGAAAGGAAAGAAGGAAAGGAAAGGAAAGGAAAGAAGGAAAAGAAAGGAACGGAGAGGAGAGGAATGGAAATGGAAGGGAAGAAGGGAAGGAAAGGAAAGAAGGAAAGGAAAGGAATGGAGAGGAGAGGAGAGGAATGGAAAGGGAAGGGAAGAAGGGAAGGAAAGGAAGAAGGAAAGGAAAGGAAAGGAAAGAAGGAAAGGAAAGGAACGGAGAGGAGAGGAGAGGAATGGAAAGGGAAGGGAAGAAGGGAAGGAAAGGAAAGAAGGAAAGGAAAGAAGGAAAGGAAAGGAACGGAGAGGAGAGGAATGGAAAGGGAAGGGAAGAAGGGAAGGAAAGGAAAGAAGGAAAGGAAAGGAACGGAGAGGAGAGGAATGGAAAGGGAAGGGAAGAAGGGAAGGAAAGGAAAGAAGGAAAGGAAAGAAGGAAAGGAAAGGAACGGAGAGGAGAGGAGAGGAATGGAAAGGGAAGGGAAGAAGGGAAGGAAAGGAAAGAAGGAAAGGAAAGGAAAGGAAAGAAGGAAAGGAAAGGAACAGAGAGGAGAGGAGAGGAATGGAAAGGGAAGGGAAGAAGGGAAGGAAAGGAAAGAAGGAAAGGAAAGGAACGGAGAGGAGAGGAATGGAAAGGGAAGGGAAGAAGGGAAGGAAAGGAAAGAAGGAAAGGAAAGGAAAGGAAAGGAAAGAAGGAAAGGAAAGGAACGGAGAGGAGAGGAGAGGAATGGAAAGGGAAGGGAAGAAGGGAAGGAAAGGAAAGAAGGAAAGGAAAGGAAAGGAAAGAAGGAAAGGAAAGGAACAGAGAGGAGAGGAGAGGAATGGAAAGGGAAGGGAAGAAGGGAAGGAAAGGAAAGAAGGAAAGGAAAGGAAAGAAGGAAAGGAAAGGAACGGAGAGGAGAGGAGAGGAATGGAAAGGGAAGGGAAGAAGGGAAGGAAAGGAAAGAAGGAAAGGAAAGAAGGAAAGGAAAGGAACGGAGAGGAGAGGAGAGGAATGGAAAGGGAAGGGAAGAAGGGAAGGAAAGGAAAGAAGGAAAGGAAAGGAACGGAGAGGAGAGGAATGGAAAGGGAAGGGAAGAAGGGAAGGAAAGGAAAGAAGGAAAGGAAAGGAAAGAAGGAAAGGAAAGGAACGGAGAGGAGAGGAGAGGAATGGAAAGGGAAGGGAAGAAGGGAAGGAAAGGAAAGAAGGAAAGGAAAGGAAAGGAAAGAAGGAAAGGAAAGGAACAGAGAGGAGAGGAATGGAAAGGGAAGGGAAGAAGGGAAGGAAAGGAAAGAAGGAAAGGAAAGGAAAGGAAAGGAAAGGAAAGGAAAGAAGGAAAGGAAAGGAACGGAGAGGAGAGGAATGGAAAGGGAAGGGAAGAAGGGAAGGAAAGGAAAGAAGGAAAGGAAAGGAACAGAGAGGAGAGGAGAGGAATGGAAAGGAAAGGCAAGAAGGAAAGGAAAGGAACGGAGAGGAGAGGAATGGAAAGGGAAGGGAAGAAGGGAAGGAAAGGAAAGAAGGAAAGGAAAGGAACGGAGAGGAGAGGAATGGAAAGGGAAGGGAAGAAGGGAAGGAAAGGAAAGAAGGAAAGGAACGGAGAGGAGAGGAGAGGAATGGAAAGGGAAGGGAAGAAGGGAAGGAAAGGAAAGAAGGAAAGGAAAGGAAAGGAAGGAAGGAAGGAAAGGAACGGAGAGGAGAGGAGAGGAATGGAAAGGGAAGGGAAGAAGGGAAGGAAAGGAAAGAAGGAAAGGAAAGGAACGGAGAGGAGAGGAATGGAAAGGGAAGGGAAGAAGGGAAGGAAAGGAAAGAAGGAAAGGAAAGGAAAGAAGGAAAGGAAAGGAATGGAGAGGAGAGGAGAGGAATGGAAAGGGAAGGGAAGAAGGGAAGGAAAGGAAAGGAACGGAGAGGAGAGGAATGGAAAGGGAAGGGAAGAAGGGAAGGAAAGGAAAGAAGGAAAGGAAAGGAAAGAAAAGAAAAGAAGGAAAGGAAAGGAGAGGAGAGGAGAGGAGAGGAATGGAAAGGGAAGGGAAGAAGGGAAGGAAAGGAAAGGAACGGAGAGGAGAGGAATGGAAAGGGAAGGGAAGAAGGGAAGGAAAGGAAAGAAGGAAAGGAAAGAAGGAAAGGAAAGGAACAGAGAGGAGAGGAGAGGAATGGAAAGGGAAGGGAAGAAGGGAAGGAAAGGAAAGAAGGAAAGGAAAGGAACGGAGAGGAGAGGAGAGGAATGGAAAGGGAAGGGAAGAAGGGAAGGAAAGGAAAGAAGGAAATGAAAGGAAAGGAAAGAAGGAAAGGAACGGAGAGGAGAGGAGAGGAATGGAAAGGGGAGGGAAGAAGGGAAGGAAAGGAAAGAAGGAAAGGAACGGAGAGGAGAGGAATGGAAAGGGAAGGGAAGAAGGGAAGGAAAGGAAAGAAGGAAAGGAAAGGAAAGAAGGAAAGGAAAGGAACGGAGAGGAGAGGAGAGGAATGGAAAGGGAAGGGAAGAAGGGAAGGAAAGGAAAGGAACGGAGAGGAGAGGAATGGAAAGGGAAGGGAAGGATCCCAGTTAAGTAGCAAGAAAACATCTCCCTTGTGCACGGAAAAATTTGCAATACACATTTGATAATAAAAAGCCAGGTTTATCTCTGAATATCGTACCTTTATAAATCCTTAAAAGGCTGTTTCAGCACAAAGTAAATGAACATCCTACAGGCAGAACGATTGAATAAAAAACCAACAGAAAAATATCAGAATAAACAGAATGCAAAATGTAAATATCCTGCACACTTAGAGAGGGAACAAGATACAGTCAATATTGCAAGCAATTCGAAAAACCATTTGTTAGAAGGGAATCGAGGCTTGAGTACATATGGGCTTAAGGTTCCTATTGAAAATAAATAGGTCTTTCGCTAATTGAATTTGGACTCTTTTGAATGTGCCATTTTCTCCTCTCCTCCCCCGCCCCCAAATGCTTTCACATATTCTAATGCTTAATGAAGTGTCTTTTCAGGTTGTACGTTATTGATTTTTTTTAAAGAAGTTCAGTTCCCAGGTTATATGGTATAAGGCGAAGGAAAAAAGGCTTGTGCAAAAAGAAATGATAAGCCAATAGCTTACAATCAGGTTTTAGAATACATTGAGCAAGATGGAACTATTACTAAAATCTGTGATTATTGGAAGGGAGAACTGTTCAGACGGGCTCTATAGTAGGAGCCTCCCGAAAATTCAAGGGTAAAAAATTCAGACACACACACACATTTGAAAATTCAAAAACAATGTTTTTTAATCACAAAATTCAAAAGAAACAAAGCACCCTTTTTGTATTGCAAAAAGCACTCTTCCCAAAACAAACTTATAGGCTATAAAAAAACCCCTTAAGCAGTCCTTAAGAACTTAGCTAGCAGCTGTGAAGAAACGTCACAGCCCTCCTTCTTCCACGAGTTGAAACAAACACGCTTTGCTCTGCTTTGGTTTCAAAGTCTTGAAAAATCAACAAACAGAGTCTTGAGCACAATCCTGAAACAGCAAGTCACGGTCCAAACCAGTACGATCAGATAATCTCCACACTGCGAGGCCGGCATGCTGCCAATTTAACAGCAGCCCTAATTGCATCTAATGGTTAAAACTAAAGTTAAAAACCCACTATCATTAAAAAACAATCGATACTACACAATCATGCCATACTCAAGTCTTACTAGTCAGAAGGGGGCACATTAATCCCCCCATGCCTGGTGACATAAATGGGTCTTCAAAGTCTTGCAGAAGGTGAAGAGGGTGGGGCAATTTGAATCTCCAGGGGGAGTTGATTCCAGAGGGCCAGGGCCACCACAGACAAGGCTCTTCCCCTAGGTCCCGCCAGATGACAATGTCTCGTCGACGGGACCCAGAGAAGGCCAACTCTGTGGGACCTAATCGGGCACTGGGATTCGTGCGGCAGAAGGCGGTCCCGTAGGTATTCTGGTCCGATGCCATGTAGGGCTTTATAGGTTATCACCAACACTTTGAATTGTGTCCGGAAACTAATCGGCAGCCAGTGCAGGCCGCGGAGTGTTGATGAGACATGGGAGTATCTGGGAAGGCCCCTGATTACTCACGCAGCCGCATTCTGCACGATCTGAAGTTTCCGAACACTCTTCAGAGGTAGCCCCATGTAGAGAGCATCGCAGCAATCGATATAGAGGATGTTGCTCCTGCTTTCTATAAACAGGCAGCTACTTACAATAATAGGTGTTCCATTTGTTATGTGAATATAATGACCTTTGAAGAGAAGTTCTTCATTAACCATTCTTGCCATTATTTTGAGAAGAAATAAGCAGAAATAAGCAGAGCACACGGAAATACGCTAAGTTGGTAGGAAATGAAAATACAGGCCATTCTTCCTTAATGGTATGAATTGTGTAAATCAATCTCTCTCTCTTTTTTTACACCAACCCTCCATCCCCCAAAGAGTAGAAAAGCTAGTTACACAATCTATATTTTTTTGTTGAAAGCAGCAATAATGCCTCTTTTGACAAGCTCACGTTTAATGCACAGTGGCAGAAAAATCCTTTCCTGTGTTATTATCGGCGCAAAGTAGCTGGCGCGTGTGTGGATTTGGTAAACTCTTATTATTACATGACAGTCATCCGGCAAAACAATCGCAATTTAACGGGGATCTTCTGGGTGAAATTCAGCTTGCTTAATTTGTGTGAAATGTTCTTATTTCTGGAGAATAAACCACTGTTTGGTTATTGGATCTGCAGAGGAAAGATAAATCTTTGGAGTCTCTTAGCTAACCTTCATTGTTTTCTCAGATTATTTTCTCTGATCAAAGGCTGAAATATCTCTCAAGCAGATGAAGCTCAGGTTGTTGCTGTTTTCTGATTCTAGTTTTTATTTTATTTATCTATTTATTCATTTGTCCAATACACAATACATATGGAAGAGAATAAAATAGAATAGAATTTTATTGGCCAAGTGTGATTGGACACACAAGGAATTTGTCTTGGTGCAGATGCTCTCAGCATACATAAAATAAAATATACATTTGTCAAGAATCATATGGTATACATATATATACCCACAGTAAAATACATGATGAAGGTTATAGAGGAGATACTCATAGTAAAATATATCTAAGAAATAATAGAAAAGAATGTATAGTAATAGAACATATCAATGAAAGAATAGAAGAAGAGATATAGGAATAGAAGAAAAGTATAGGAGATATAGGAGAGCAATAGGACAGGGGACGGAAGGCACTCTAGTGCACTTGTACTCGCCCCTTACTGACCTCTTAGGAATCTGGATAGGTCAACCATAGATAATCTAAGGGTAAAGTGTTGGGGGTCTGGGGATGACACTATAGAGTCAAGTAATGAGTTCCATGCTTCGACAACTCGGTTACTGAAGTCATATTTTTTTACAGTCAAGTTTGGAGCGGTTAATATTAAGTTTAAATCTGTTGTGTGCTCTTGTGTTGTTGTGGTTGAAACTGAAGTAGTCGCCGGCAGGCAGGACGTTGCAGCATATGATCTTGTGGGCAATACTTAGATCATGTTTAAGGCGTCTTAGTTCTAGGCTTTCTAGGCCCAGGATTGAAATTTAGTCTCGTAGGGTGTTCTGTTTCAAGTGGAGGAGTGAAGGGCTCTTCTGGTGAAGTATCTTTGGACATTTTCAAGGGTCTTAATGTGTGAGATGCGATATGGGTTCCAGACAGATGAGCTGTATTCAAGGATGGGTGTGGCAAAAGTTTTGTAAGCTCTGGTAAGTAGTGTGAGATTGCCAGAGCAGAAGCTATGTAGGATTAGGTTTACAACTCTTGAAGCCTTCTTGGCTATGTTGTTGCAGTGGGCTTTGGCACTTAGATCTTTTGTTATTAATATACCAAGGTCTTTAACCGAGTGGGGATTATCTGTGATAATTTGATTATTTCAGTTCCCTGAAAGGTTTCAATTATGATTTCTGTTTTCACCCAGGAGGTCCTGTACATGCAATGAACAGAGTGGGATCTGAAGGGGTCAAGACATTTGATTAATGACTCTAAACACCCTGTCGTTTCTTCTTTTGTCTTGCAGAACAAGAGGAGTGCATCAACTGCACCGACGAATGCCGAGTGCTTGGTCATTCTGACAGGTGTTGGATGCCCCAGTTCTCTGCCCCCAACCAAGCAGACAACGCCGACTACCGAACAAATCTCTTTGTGCCCACGGTGGAAGCCCATGTCGAGACTGAGACTTACGAAACTGTGAACCCCACGGGGAAAAAGACCTTTTGTACATTTGGGAAGGACAAGCGAGAGCACACCATTCTCATTGCCAATGTGAAACCTTATCTCAAAGCCAAACGTGCCCTGAGCCCTCTCCTCCAGGAGGTCCCCTCAGCATCCAACAGCCCCACCAAGACCTGCATCGAGCCTTGCGCTTCGACGAAAGGACCCCTGGACGGCTGCGAAGTCAAGACGGGGCCCTTGGCTGAACCCAACAGCCAATACCTGTCGCCTAGTAAACAATCCAGAGACGCTGCCTTCATGGCGTCCGATCAGATGGCCAGGGTCTTCGCCGAGGTGCACTCCCGAGTCAGCCGAGACTCTGCTGATATGGACTCTGTCTTGGAGCAGATAGACCGTTCCAACAGGGAACTAGGCAGAGAGTCCGTAGATGCCGAGGAAGTCGTGCGGGAGATAGACAAGCTTTTACAGGACTGTCGGGCAAATGACCCCATTGTGGCTGTGAGAAAGTGAAGCGAAACACAAACACACACACACACAAAAAAAGACAGTCTGGCATTGATTTGCTGCTTCTGCTGAATTATATATTAAAAAAAAAAAGATAAAAAATTCTCCCCTGGTTCTAAAATTTATACAGGGATGAACAAAAGACCAATGCTGCTTTAAGGCTTTTAGTGAACATCTGAAGTGCCCTCCAGTATGTTTGTTTTCACTGCTCTTTGTTTTTTCTCCCTTCTTTTTTTCAGATAACACCGGTTTTGTTTTTACCAAACTTCCATTAGAACAATATGATGTATGTGGTGTTTTTTTAAAAAAAAAGAAAAATAAAGAAAAATAAAAATAGGAAGGAAGGAAGATAGAAAAGAAGGAATGAAAGGAAGCAAGGAAGCAAAGAAGATAGAAAAGAAGGAAGGAAGCAAGGAAGGAAGCAAGCAAGGAAGTTAGAAAAGAAGGAAGGAAGGAAGGAAGGAAGGAAGGAAAGGAAGGAAGGAAGGAAGGAAGGAAGGAAGGAAGGAAGATTGGTGCTACTTTGACAATCGAAGAGAAAGGAGTGAGATAAATGGAAACAGATCTTTTAGGACCAATAGTTAATGTTGACTTCACTGTTTACCTGTAGACCCATAAAAACCAGGGTGGAATAGTTGTGTGATAAGTTTACAACAGTCATTAGAGGGTTTCTATGGAAAAATCAGAAATCCAATAAACATACAAACAAATGTTCTTGTAGTCAGACAGCCAAATACACGAAGCATTAACGTTCATTTGTGATTGGCATTTTCTGTATAAAGGCATTTGCCACATCCTTTAAAAAAAAAAAAGAACGAAAGAAATGAAAAGGAAAAAATATATATATATGGAAACCCCTCCAAATCCATTCCATTAACTCCATTCAGCAAAAATTATCCTGGTCATTAGTAACACGGCTCATGTCATATTAAAGTTAAATGTAAACGGATCGAATCCATGTTTTGTCCTGCACATACATAAGTGAATTAATGTGATCAGAAAAGAAAGGGAAGGAGTTAGTGTCTAGCAAGAGTTGAGTTAACTATGTTTTATATCTGAGGCACAAATACAAGATCGCCGCTTAAGTTGCCGTTACACGGGAAATAATAGCGGAGACCAATTAACATTATTAATTAACACCTTTTGTAATTCATTTATGGACACTACCATAGCTCAAGTGCAGACATCCCAAAACTTCACCCAAACCATTTAAATGTGCAAATGTAAGAAGATTCAATGTGTTTACATCAAATGACATATTTTTCTTGATTTATTGCAGATTCAGTGCATTTGAGCCAAATTGTTGAGTGTATAAGAGCTATATTGTGTATTTTATTAAATTAATATATAGTTGTGTTGCAAAAAAAAAAATATTTGGGCTTATAATGTAAATGGCAAGTGTTGCCTCCGTAGCTGTCAAACTCTATGAGCTTTATTCTCTCCTCCTTTTTTTTCCACCCTTTTTTCCATGCAGAGAGTGGGAAGCCGAGACTCAGAGCAAATTCTCTTGTTAAATGTATGGTTCTCCCCGAGTTTTTAAAAGTAGATAATCTGTTCAAAATGTGTCTTGAGTGAATTGATGAACGGCAGACGGATCCATACATCAATCACAGTTGTGTGCAAATCCTTGTAGAAGCTTCTGTCCCAACCCATGTTTAATAACAAAACAAAAAAAAAGTTACACTTGAACTGACATCTGGAAAGTCCTTGTTCTTTTATCAAAGCGTATTCATTCGTTCACATCGGCGCACGGCAGCCTCATGAATGAACTCTCAGATTATCAGAATATTTTGACATGCTTCTCTTAATGGTCATATTATAATCACTTAGGCATAATGGGAAGAGTGTCTGGGGCTGGTGGGAATATATTAGGCTCAAGCAAAATCCTGAAAAGTAACAGAAAAACCAAAAGGCCTATATCCTGAGATTAAATATATTTAAGATACCATTACTACTTTTATTATGTTATTTTCTGTGACTTTCTGAGGCCTATAGATCTAGGGAATATTTTTATAACCCTAAAAAGACTATTAATCCAAAAATAAATGTCTTTAGGGCCCACAATGGTCTTAACGCATTTCTGGTTCTTTTAGCATTGTGGGCTAAAAAATGTATTGGTGTCTCATAGTATCAAGCTTTTGATCTGGTTTCATAGACAACAATGTGGTGTTACTCCTCTCACCCTCCATTATGACAGTTTTTTACTCATTGTATTTCTGCTCACTTTCTCTTGCACATACTTTCCTATATGTTGTTCTTCTTTGGATTCTTATAAAAGCATATAAGTAACATTTTTTTTTGGAATGACATTTGTATAAGCACAATGGAATGCTTAAGGCATAGCTGGTTGGGTGGGTGGGTGGGTGGATGGATGAATGGATGGATGGACGAGAAGAAGGCAAAAAGATAACTTTCTTGATTTTTATTAAAACATAGAAGATTGACTTCAGAAAAAGACCCTCCTGTCCATCTAGTCTGCCCTTATACTATTTCCTGTATTTTATCTTAGGATGGATCTATGTTTATCCCAGGCATGTTTACATTCAGTGACTGTGGATTTAGCAACCACGTCTGCTGGAAGTTGTTCCAAGCATCTGCTATTTTTCAGTAAAATAATATTTCTCATGTTGCTTCTGATATTTCCCCCAACTAACCTCAGATTGTGTTCACTTTCCTATTAAAAACACTTCCCTCCTGAACTTTATTTAACCCTTTAACATATTTAGATTTATTTATTCATTTATTTACTAGATTTGTATGCCGCCCCCTCTCTGCAGACTCAGGGCGGCTTGCAACAACAATAAAACAGTATATAATAAACAAATCTAATATTTAAAAAAATGTCTAAAAAACCCATTATTTTAAAAACCATACAACACAAGCATACCATACATAACACTATATATGTTTTCGATCATGTCCCCCCTTTCCCTTCTGTCCTCCAGACTATACAGATTGAGTTCATTAAGTTGGAATCAAATTGTATAATACCAGGAAAACAGGGTGAGGTAGGAAAAAAAATTATATTAAATACATAGTATAATTTCTTGAATTTCCTTAAGTGGAACGAGAATTTTAATGCTGGCTGGAAATCAGAAACCACTAAACAAGAATCTAAATTACTCTAAACAAGCATCTAAACTACTACCTATTAAGGGCAAATTGATGATAAGTAAGAGCCCAGGGAATTCAAGGAGGCTGGACTTACATCTCTTGTAGTGCAAATGGACCCCAGATTAATGATGAGCTTGACCCCTCCCTCAGTTTGAACTGGTCATCTCCTATGGTTGCAGAGTTCAAACTAAACCAAGACATTGATTTTCTCTCTCTCTCTCTCTTAGTTGTTTTCACTACTAAACTACTGACTTTTTAAAAAAAGAAAGAAAAAGAGAAGGATTTGTTTTACTATTTTAAACCAATGCATTATTGGTTCCCAGTCCAAACTATATTGTGACTCACTGGACTAATCTACACAAAGTAATATTGACAGACTCGATGGAAATGGTATAAACACAAGTGTGGAAAAGTTGTATAATGATGTCCCATTATACACTTTTACATACATTATATGGCTAAACATCTAAAATTTTCCCTGTCTATGTCATATAAATATTTTGGAAGTAGACCAAATATTCTTTAACAAAAGTAAAGTTATCTTTCTTGAGTTAAGTCTCGAGAGCCTTCAACTTGCATGTGAGTGAAAACTCAAGCTAGGTATTAAACTGGTAAAATCCAGCTGATAAAATCCATACAATGAACTTGCCTTCCCATACTCTATTTTTCCTTCAGTGTGTTTCATACTGAATCTATTGGGGAGGAAATTGTTGGGAGAACAGCTTTGGAATTCCACGTAATATATCAACCTTTTGTATTATGTCACATTTTCTGATAGTCTCTATGTTAGCAATCATGAAAGTGGGCAAATTATCTCTAAAACCATCATTGTTGTTAGCTGCAAAGTTGTGTCTGACCCATCATGACCCCATGGAGAACATTCCTCCAAGCCTTCCTGACCTCTGCTATCCTCTGGAGTCCATTTAAGCTCACACCTACTGTTTCTGAGACTCCATCCAGCCATCTCATTCTCTTCTATCTTTTGACCTCAATTGTTCCAGCACTAGGCTCTTCTCCAGTGAGTCCTTCCTTCTCATTAGGTGGCCAAAGTATTTGAGTTTCATTTTCAGGATCTGGGCCTTCTAAAGAGCAGTCGTGGTTTTTTTCCCCCCTTTACTTATTTTGTCAAGTACATATTTGATAACATACATAGATATAACATTATTTGAATAAGATGGGTACAATAACAAGGGAACATTTGGGATGATGATTATAGGCACACTGGTGCCCTTATGTATGGCTCTTAGGTAGTGTTGGGTGAACCCAACGAAGTTCGGGTTCGGGTTCAGCACCTGAATTTTTTTAAAAGTACGGGTTCGACACCCCAAACCCGAACTTTTACCAAACTTTTGAGTTCAGTGCTCGGGAAAGCGCCAGGAAGCGCCGCCGCCCAGTTGTCACCTTCCAGAACAGCCGGGGCCCTTTCCAGCGCTCTCCCGAACCCGAACTTTTGCCGAACTTCCGTGTTCGGCATTCGGGAGACCGCCGAGAAGCACCCCAGCTGTTTCTGAAGGTGACAGCTGGGTGGCGGCACTTCCCAGAACAGCTGGGGAGCTGTCGGCCAGTCGGGAGGCCCAAAAGGAGGTGGGGAATCCCATGAGGGGATTCCAAGGGCAGAGCTTTGACATCACTGAGACATCTTTCCTGGAGTCCCCATTTTAGCTGGCCAGGAAGGACATCTCAGTGACGTCAAAGCTCCGCCCCTGGAATCTCGTGGGATTCCCACCTCCTTTTTCACCTCCGACTGGGCGACAGCTCCCCAGCTGTTTTGGAAGGTGACAGCTGGGCAGCGGCACTTCCTGGAGCTCTCCGGAACCCGAACCCTTGCTGAACTTTTGCAAAAATTCAGGTTTGGTATACCGAACCGCGCAAAGTTTGGTACGAACCCGAACTATGCAGGTTCGGTTCGCCCAACACTACTCCTTAGGAGAACAACCCCTTAGAGCAGTGATGGTGAATGAGCATGGGCACTTGCTATTGCACATTCATGAGTGCCCACACCTATAATTCAATGCCCGGGGAGGGACAAAAACAGCTTCCCTCGCTCCCCAGAAGCCCTTTTGAGGCTGGAAATGGGCTATTTCCCAATTTCTGGTGGGCCCAGCCAGGTCATGGTTTGTCCTCCCCAGGCTCCAAAGGCTTCCCAGGAGCTGGGGTAGGGTAAAAACGTCCTCCCCCATCCCCCTGGAGGCTCTCTGGAAGCCAAAAACGCCCTCCCAGTGCCTCTGTGTGAGTCAAAAATCAGCTGGCTGGCACACACATGCACGTTGGAGTTGAGCTAGGGCAACAGCTCACATGCCAGCAGATATGGCTCTGCGTGCCACCTGTGCCACCCATGCCATAGGTTCACCATCACTGTCATAGAAGGTTGATCTCCTCTAGGACTGACTGGTTTCATTGCCTTTCAGTCCAAAGGACTCAGAGGAGTCTTCTCCTATGCCATAATTCAAAGGCCTCAGTTCTTTGGCCTTTCTTATGTTCCAACTTTTACATACATACATACATACATACATACATACATACAGGGGTGGGCAGCAGGCAGGACGGGATGGAACACAGCTCCACCAGTGGAAATTTATTTATTTATTAATTGGATTTGTATGCCACCCCTCTTGGAGGACTCGGGCGGCTCACAACATAAATGAAGCTGTGTGCCCAGCTCCAGCTGACCATCCCATCCTCCTCCTCCTCCTCCTTGGAAAGTGACAGGGAGACCAGCACTGGCAGGAGTTGCAGGGGGCCCATTTCTCCCCCCCCTCTTTTCTCAACAGCTGATTGGCACCCATTCACCTAGCTACCCATCCTGAAGCAAGGGGAGACCCAGGAAGGAGGGCACAGGAAACACAAAGTAAATTGTCACACCAGAGAGCGACACTGGTGAGGTTGTAAGTCAAGGACTTAACAGTTCACTTGAACGATAATGATCGTTCAAGCCACTCCCACCTGGTCACGTGGCTGGCAAGCCACTCCTACCCAGTCATATGACCATCAAGCCACACCCACAAAATAAACCACACCCACAGTGTGGCAGTAAAAAAATTGGCTGCCCATTACTGCATGCATACATACATACATACATACATGCATACATACATACATACATACATTAAGTCTCATTAATTTTTCTATGGCCTTTAACATACTTTGGAGGAAAGAGAGAGTTTGGGGGGGGAGAAAGAGAGGGAGAGAGACAGAGACAGAGTGAGACAGAGAGACAGAGACATAGAAAGCATCAGAACAGTGGATATTCTTTAAATGAAAATCTTTTTGTGCGGTTGAGGTTCTTCAAGTTATCAGAAAATGTATCACCTCACTTAACTCAATAGCCTTTTCCCTGCTGTTTTAAACCACTCCTTAATGGTTTAATGGTCAGAATGGTGTAGGTAGAGCTGTGGTGATACAGTAGTTAAAATGCACTATCCCAGGCTAATTTTCCTGACTACCAAGAATTCAATCCAGACCAGCTCAAGGTCAACTCAGCCTTCCATTCGTCCCAGGTCAGTAAAATGACTCGGATTGTTTGGGGGCAATCTGCAGTAAAGCCCTGTGAAGTGGTATATAAGTCTATGTGGTATTGCTATGCCCTAACTCTTTTGCCCCCCCAAAACCAAGATATTAGATGAATCGTGAAGGTGATATGTTTATGTAAGTTCATACAGCTGTTTGGCACAGTGATTAAGGCATCTGTCTAGAAACTGGGAGATTGTGATTTCTATTCCCACCTTATGCACCAAGCCAGGAAGAAGGAAATGGCAAACCACTTCCTAAAACCAGAAAGATTTGTCCCTGCATTCTCTGAGAATCAGGGGAGGGAATCATGGTTTGAGTATCAAGTTATATCTTTCCACTGGCAGTCTATTCCTCTGAAGTTAGCATTGGGATACATTAAATGATGTGAAAAAGCACATTTCTATGTGCACTAAGTAACCAGCCATCCAGCCACAAGGACACCAATGAAGGTACATTCATTTAACATGCAGTGTTCTGGGAAAAGCCTTCGTTAACGTGAAAAAGGAATTCCTCTTCAATTACTCCTACCAAGATTGGTTTCGTAGCATAATTGTTTAATATTTCTATTTAGTGGCGATCATTTATTCAGCAGACTTAGATCCTTCAACACCCATGATTCATAGTTGTTAAGTTCAGTTCATTATTTTTTAGGGGTTGACTCAATCCACTGGATTTTTAGCCTCTTATATGACGTTCTTACCTCCTTTCAGCATCTGGTATGTAACAAGTAGAAAAACATAGAAGACTGACAGCAGAAAAAGACCTCATGGTCCATCTAGTCTGCCCTTATACTATTTCCTGTATTTTATTTTACAATAGATATATGTTTATCCCAGGCATGTTTAAATTCAGTGACTGTGGATTTACCAACCACGTCTGCTGGAAGTTTGTTCCAAGGATCTACTACTCTTTCAGTAAAATAATATTTTCTCATGTTGCTTTTGATCTTTCCCCCAACTAACTTCAGATTGTGTCCCCTTGTTCTTGTGTTCACTTTCCTATTAAAAACACTTCCCTCCTGAACCTTATTTAACCCTTTAACATATTTAAATGTTTCGATCATGTCCCCCCTTTCCCTTCTGTCCTCCAGACTATACAGATTGAGTTCATGAAGTCTTTCCTGATATGTTTTATGCTTAAGACCTTCCACCATTCTTGTAGCCCGTCTTTGGACCCGTTCAATTTTATCCATATCTTTTTGTAGGTGAGGTCTCCAGAACTGAACACAATACTCCAAATGTGGTCTCACCAGCGCTCTATATAGCGGGATCCATCCCAAGAAATATTCTTAACAGTGGCAAGCTAATATGAAGTTGGGAGGGAAGACATTGCCAATCTAGGTCAAAATAGTTGTTTCTGCAAGACCTATATATTTATAAGCCCCATGGAGTTCACCATATGGGATCATCCATAAAGATGAGATCCAGAGATGATTAATAATGGAGGAGTCCAGAACATCAATTATGTAATCTGAACTAAGCCCTCATTCCTTAAAAAAATGTGTCCTTAATGAACAGAAATCATATTGTGATCTCATGATTGAACGTTACGATTTAAGTTAAAACAGAAGAATCCTTATGTTCTTGGTGGTGGTGGTGCGTGGGTGGGTGTTTGTGTTTGTGTATACTCAGGTGGCCAAACTACGGAAAGTTTTGTCCTAATTGCTAAGAGACGATACTTTTCCAAATGAAATATTGTGCATCGAACAGAGTGGTGAATATCAATGTGAGAGAAGTCACTACGGAAATAAATAATAATAATAAAAAATATTGGGTTTTTTCTTCTTTCTTCCCAATACTAAAAGTGTGTTTTGGAGTTGAAGGGATGTGATGAATAGTTGGAAAGATTATAATATTGTACCGTTCTCCAATTTGTGAAAAAAAATAGACAGGGATGAAACGTGTAAGTTGCTTTGCCATCAATCCAGACATTCACAGACATGGAGATGACTCTCCTGTTAGATCAGGTTGATTTTGTGTTTCAACAAGAACTGGGAAAATGCCCCTTCAGGTTAGCAAGGAGGATGAGAAGCTTACAGTATCTCTTTCATTTCTTGGTTTTCAATATTTGCTAATAGGACATGCAGAAGTAATTTAGACATTCAATCTACCATGGTCTGCGTATATGGATGGAAAACATGTTGTGCAATTAAGCCAATGACAAGTGATAATGTATATATGATGAAATGGAACTGGCACTGTGAAAAATAATATATCCACAGCGGATGATAAATATTGCACAAACGTGCTGGCAATCCATCGAGAAATGTACATTTGGAGAACACAATCCACACATAATTCCTTTTGGCAAGTGAAGTTTATCCCTTGGCAAAGTAAAAATACTTAGGTTTGGAGTGTGTGTGTGTGTACATGCATGCATACATACATACATACATACATACATACATACATACATACATACATACCTACATACATACACAAAGTTCTTGGCATATTTGGGTTTCTTCCCATGTAATATTGTTCTGTCGGGCTCTCTGGTAGAATCCTCCCAAAAATTCACAGGTACAAATTTCAGACACACACACGTTTGAAAATTCAAAACAATGTTCTTTATAATGAAAATCCACTTAACCTAAGCCCTCTTTTGGTATAGCAAAGAGCACTCGTCTCCAAACAAACTGGTAATTTGTACAAGTCCCTTATCAGTTCTGTGATACTTAGCTTGCAGCTGTGAGGCAATTCACAGTCCTTCTTCTTTCACAAAGTGAAACATACTTTGCTCCGGTTTAGTTTCAAAGCGGGGAAAAATCAGCACACAAAAAGTCAAAGTCAATAAAGCAGTCACGAAACACAATGATCAGATAATCCTCCAAAAATGGCCAAACCCACAGGCTGCTCTTTAGAGCAGCCTCCCTAATGACCACAGCCCCACCCAACCACAGGTGGCCTCATTTTCTTTGATAATAATCTCTCAGTTGTTGTTGCCTATGCATCGCTCTCCGCATGCGTGGCTGTATCATTAACTCTTGTTCTGAATCCAAGGAGGAGCTAGATAATTGATCTCCTTCTGAGCTGTCTGCCACACTCTCCTCCTCCCTGTCACTCATGTCTTCTTGGTCAGAGGAGCCTTCATCAGCAGATTCCAGCGGGGGCAAAACAGGCCTGCAGCATGTGGATGTCTCCCCCACATCCACAGTCCTTGGGGCAGGAGCAGGGCCAGAGCTAACCACAACATAATATTTAGCTCTTTTCTTATGCAAGACTCCTGGTGACGTTTCAACAAGGTCCCACTCGTCATCTTCAGGCTATTGTCTTTGGCTTTGTGCTTGGGCGAACAAAACGTGGTCTGAGCCCAAAGCTGAAGACAACAGCCTGAAGATGAGGAACGGGACCTCGTCGAAACATCGCCAGAAGTCTGATACCTTACACCAAAAGATCTGAACCTTACACCAAAAGATCTTGGTGAAACAAACTTATACATAGATTACCACACTGAATGCATCAAATCCAAGACCCACAATCCTTCCTACATCTTCCAGCCTACCATCCCTCAACAACAAATCAACATCCCAAGCATCACCAGCCAAGAATAGGAAAGTGAACCCCTTGCTTCCTCAATCCAATCCAAAACCAAACTCGAATACAAAACCAACCTCAAATGCAAACTAATCGATGCAAGAAGTGTAGTCAACAAGATGTCTGAATTCGTCCTCCTACTACACACGTCACATGTTTTTGCCGAATTTGAAAATTAAGGGATACTAGGATAGATCTATTTTGGCCTTGTTCTGGCCTCATCAGCTAGCCATACCCTCACTGGACTTGAACTTGCATCCTTTGCCTTGTAAGGCAGAGAATTAACCTCTAGGCTACAGTATCTAAAAAATCAATATCATTTGATTCCAGTTAACCTAACTCTTGAAGTTTAAGAGAAGGAACAGGAACTTTTAGGATGTCTTCTTCATTGAATATTTCGGGCTGGTGTCAGAGATGGATACCTCATGAGTAGGGTTGATTATTGAGAAAATGGCATGAAAATCTGTACACAAATCTCGTACACAAAAGTATCACAGAAAATGATGTGGTCCTGAGGATGTGTTCATTCCATAAGTGGCTATAGGAATATAATGAAAAGAACTACAGTAAATGAAATAGAGATATTATGAACTTCATCTCCTATGTAGGCACAGACAACTCAAAATGTCAATTAGAACATTCCTTTTGAGTCATGCACTCAACCATACCCACTTTTTTGCAAGTTACTAGAGGAAGTTCACTGGACGTGAGTTACAACATATATCCCTTTTCCATTTTATAAATGTACCAACTTTCACTGCTAACAACAATCACTTCCTTCTTCCTCTCCTGTTCACCAGTAACAAAGCAGATGAACCATAGATCCTCATTCAAACAGCAATAAAAGTCAATTATTCCATAAAACCAGTGATATATGATCTTCCAAGAAAGCAGCGAGACACTAAGCATGAATGAATGGCAGTTCAACAATTCTGGGCTTCGTCCAAATGGAGCTTCAGGACAGAAGCTTGATTCATACCTCCTGTCTCATTTCATCTTAGATTCATGTTTGTATGTTGTGCTGAAGTAGCAGTTATTCTATCACAGGGTAATATTACCGTGTTTAATTGAAACCAATTTCCAGAGAGTATGTTTGTTAAATATTTTAAATTGTAAATTATTAGATTTGTTATGAACTGTTTTATTGTGTTGTGAGCCGCCCCAAGTCTACGGAGAGGGGCAGCATACAAATATAATAATAATAATAATAATAATAATAATAATAATAATAATAATAATAATAATAATGTGATCAGGAACACATATGCACATATTATTTGCCTTGCCAAGAAATTCTGATGGGTTTTATCCTTTGCACTTGTGCCTGTGCAAGCGTTTAATTTTTTTTTAAAAAAAGCACATCAAAAAGTAACAATTCAAAAGTTTGTATTATTGCATAAAAACATTGCATGATCGATACAAAGAGAAATCTCCCGATCCATATAGAACGAAGCAACAGCACTTGAGGACCAGTAACATTTGAACATTAAAGCTTTTAACGTACTCAAGAATCTGTCATTTTAATGTCAAAGAAAGGTTAGCTGACTAAGTTCCTCAAGGAACTGAAAATGTCCTTGGCTCAAAATCCCCATCTCCTCTTAACAAAAAGTTGTTGGTAACAACAACAACAAGAGCTTGGAAAGAGCACCATCTGTAAACAGTTTAGTCACTGGTAACAGAATCAAATATTTCATTCCAATCAGCTTTCGGTTGCTTAGCAATGGCGAAGTTTTCAAGGTTTGAAATGGCTTGAATCTTCAGGTGGAGATATAGAAGGGGAGCAAGAAGCATTTGTCCTTAGTGCATAGAGTCAATAAAAATAGAATAGAATGCAGAGGAGAGGAGAGGAGTGGGATGGGGTGGGGTGGGGTGGAGTGGAGTAGAGTAGAGTAGAGTAGAAGAGAGTAGAGTAGAAGAGAGGAGGGGAGGGGAGGAGAAGAGAAAAGAAGAGAAGAGAAGAGAGAATGGAATGTAATAGAATACAGAATAGAATAGAATAGAATAGAATTAGAAGAATGGAATGGAACAGAATAGAATAGAATTTAGAAGGGGCCTTGGAGGTTACTAGTCCAACCTCATGGTTTGAGAAGGAGACCACTTCCAACAAATCCCCGTCTAGTCTTTTCTTGAAAGCATCCAGCGATGAAACACCTGTAACTCCTGACGGAAAGCCATCATTGGTTAATTGTTCTCACAGTTACGGAGTTTCTCCTTAGTTGTAGGTTGGTTCTCTCCTTGATTAATTTCTATCCATTGTTTTTTGTTCTGCTTTCTGGTGCTTGGTGGCATCCCCTCGAATATTGAACATTGCTATCGTGTCATCGCTAGTCCTTCTTTTCTCTAGGCTAGCCAAACCCAAATCGTGCAAACTTTTGCCTCCAGTCCCCTAATCATTTTAGTGGCTCTTCTCTGCACTCTTTCTAAAGTCTCAACATATTTTTTTTAAACAATGAGGTGACCTAAACTGGATGCAATATGGAATACAGAAATTACCTTGCTCTCTCAAGACACACTGATCTGAGGGATTCACGGGCTGAATCTTGGTTAAGGTTTTGATGTTCTTGACATCTTCCAGTTTCACAGCTGGGTTTACACCTATGAGATTCTGCCTCTCATATGAAATGAAAATTATTTACTTACTTACTTACTTACTTACTTACTTACTTACTTACTTACTTACTTACTTACTTACTTACTTACTTACTTACTTTATTCATTCATTCATTCATTCATTCATTCATTCATTCATTCATTTATTCATTTATTTTGTCCAATACACAATGAGGGTTTTAGTGGGTATATATCTATATGCACATAGTAAAATACATGATGGAGGTTATAGAGGAGATACTCATAGTAAAATATATCTAAGAAATAATAGAAAAGAAGATATAGTAATAGAACATATCAATGAATGAATAGAAGAAGAGATATAGGAATAGAGGAAAGGTATAGGAGATATAGGGGAGCAATAGGACAGGGGACGGAAGGCACTCTAGTGCACTTGTACTCGCCCCTTACTGACCTCTTAGGAATCTGGAGAGGTCAACCGTAGATAACCTAAGGGTAAAGTTTTGGGGGTTTGGGGATGACACTATGGAGTCCGGTAATGAGTTGCACGCTTCGACAACTCGGTTACTGAAGTCATATTTTTTACAGTCAAGTTTGGAGCGGTTAATATTAAGTTTAAATCTGTTGTGTGCTCTTGTGTTGTTGTGGTTGAAGCTGAAGTAGTCGCTGACAGGCAGGACGTTGCAGCATATGATCTTGTGGGCAATACTTAGTGATTAAGAGCCTCCTCCCCCCCAATGAGTAAACCAAGGAGTAGCCACTATATTTATTTATATATTTATTGGATTTGTATGCCGCCCCTCTTAAAGAACTTGGGGCGGCTGACAACATATATAAAAGACATAGTGGTACATCTAATCCAATTAATGTAATTAAAAACCCTAAAAATCCCCCCCCCCCCCAAATTAAACCAATTTATAATCACTCATTCCATAAAACACACTCAAAAACACTCGTTGGTCAGGGGGAAAGATCTAATGACCCCAGGCCTGGCAACAAAGATGAGTCTTTAAACTTTTTCGGAAGGCAAGGAAGGTGGCGGCAGTGCAAATCTCCGGGGGGAGCTGATTCCAGAGGGCCGGGCCCCCCACAGAGAAGGCTCTTCCCCTAGGTCCCGCCAAGCGACATTGTCTTGCTGACGGAACCCTGAGGAGACCAACTCTGTGGGACCTGACCGGACGCTGGGATTCGTGCGGCAGAATATGAGTTTGGCTCAAATCACGATTATGATTATGATTATGATTATGATTATGATTATGATTATGATTATGATTATGATTATGATTATGATTATGATTATGATTATGATTATGATTATGATTATGATTATGATTATGATTATGATTATGATTATGATTATGATTATGATTATGATTATGATTATGATTATGATTATGATTATGATTATGATTATGATTATGATTATGATTATGATTATGATTAATTAGATTTGTATGCTGCCCCTCTCTGCAGACTCGAGGCGGCTCACAACAACAATAAAACAATGTACAACAAATCTAATAATTTAAAAATCACTAAAAAACCCTTATTAAAAGCAAACATACACACAAACATACCATGCAAAAACTGTATAGGCCCGGGGGAGATATCTCAATTCCCCCATGCCTGACAGCAGAGGTGGGTTTTAAGGAGTTTACGAAAGGTAAGGAGGGTGGGGGCAGTTCTAATCTCCAGGGGGAGCTGGTTCCAGAGGGTTGGGGCTGCCACAAAGAAGGCTCTTCCCCTGGGTCCCGCCAGATGACATTGTTTAGTCGACGGGACCCAGAGAAGGCCAACTCTGTGGGACCTAACCGGTCGCTGGGATTCGATTGCTCAGTTTAACCTGACCTATCTAGAGAATGGGAATATTGATACTAACTCTGCTACCAGAGCAGTAATACAGCATGTGCTATAGTGGTGTGTTACCTCCCTTTGCCTTCATTAATATGACTAGGATGTATAATGCATCCTATGGGGACATCAATGGTAATTAGGAAACGCAATGGTATCAGTGTTCCAATATTTGAGGAGCTGCCACAAAGAAGAGGAGGTCAAGCTAGTCTCCAAGGCAGCAGAAAGCAAGACAAGAAACAATAAACGGGAAATAATCAAGGAGAGAAGACACCTGGAATTAAGGAGACACTCCCTAGCAGTGAGAACAATTAACCAGTGGAAGAACTTGCCTACAGAAGTTGTAGGTGCTTCATCACTGGAGGTTTCTATTTATCCGTTTATCTGTTTATCTATTTATCTATTTATCTATTTATTTATCTATCTATTTATCTATCTATCTATTTATCTATCTATTTATCTATTTATCTATTTATCTATTTATCTATTTATCTATTTATCTATTTATCTATTTATCTATTTATCTATTTATCTATTTATCTATTTATCTATTTATCTATTTATCTATTTATCTATCTATTTATCTATCTATTTATCTATCTATTTATCTATCTATTTATCTATTTATCTATTTATCTATTTATCTATTTATCTATTTATTTATCTATCTATTTATCTATCTATTTATCTATCTATTTATCTATCTATTTATCTATTTATCTATTTATCTATTTATCTATTTATCTATTTATCTATTTATTTATCTATCTATTTATCTATCTATTTATCTATCTATTTATCTATTTATCTATTTATCTATTTATCTATTTATCTATTTATATATTTATCTATTTATCTATTTATCTATTTATCTATTTATCTATTTATCTATTAATCTATTTATATATTTATATATTTATATATTTACCTATATATTTATCTACCTACCTACCTACCTACCTATCATCTACCTATCATCTGTCTGTCTGTCTGTCTGTCTATCTTTTTATCTGTCTGTCTGTCTATCTATCTTCTATCTATCATCTGTCTGTCTGTCTATCTATCTATCATCTATCTATCTTCTATCTATCATCTGTCTATCTGTCTGTCTGTCTGTCTGTCTGTCTGTCTGTCTGTCTGTCTGTCTATCTATCTATCTATCTATCTATCTATCTATCTATCTATCTATCTTCTATCTATCGTCTGTCTGTCTGTCTGTCTATCTATCTATCTATCTATCTATCTATCTATCTATCTATCTTCTATCTATCATCTGTCTGTCTGTCTGTCTGTCTGTCTGTCTGTCTATCTATCTTCTATCTATCATCTGTCTGTCTCTATCTATCTATCATCTATCTATCTATCTATCTATCATCTATCTATCATCTGTCTGTCTGTCTGTCTGTCTGTCTGTCTGTCTGTCTGTCTGTCTGTCTATCTATCTATCTATCTATCTATCTATCTATCTATCTATCTACCTACCTACCTACCTACTTACCTATCTACCCAACTACCTATCTAGCTACCTGTTGGCTATACTCCCTTTCAGCCTGAGGAATCCTCGGATTCCGAAGAGGGGAGTGATTTAGAATTGGCAGATTTGCCTGATTTACAGATAGAAAGGAATGTTAGTGAAGGAGAGGAGGAGGCTAATGACGTAGGCATGGATTCATATGAATCAAATGGGAATGATTGGAGATGGGTCAACCCCTTCTTCAGACGTTCCCAGAAGCGATTGGAACAAGTTACAAGAAGGAGATATTTGGAGGTGAGGAACTAGTTAATCAATTTCCTCACATCCGGGTGTGAACGGAAGAAGAAGCTGATTCCATTCAATCTTGTCCCAGATGAATGAATGGGACAAGATGGAACCATTCACCGGCTCCAGGCCTGCTAGAAAAGCCATGTTTTTACCCCACTTCCGAAGGCCAGGAGGATGGAGATCGTGCGTATCTCGGGGGGGGAGTTGATTCCATAGGGCTGGAGCCTCCACAGAGAAGGCCCTCCCACATGGTCCCGTCAGTCAACATTGTCTGGCTGAAGGAAGCTTGAGAAGACCAACTCTGTGGGCCCTAAAATTAAAAAAAGACAAATATTATTTGATAATACATGTCCTAACTGCCGCTAGGATGGCTCTAGCACAATGTTGGAAACAACCTGAAACACCGAATGATTCACTTGTCATTAAAAAAATACTAGAATGTGCAGAAGCAGATGCATTAACATTAAAACTAAGAAACAAGGAAGTCACCGAATATTATAAAATTTGGAAGGAAGTTTACGATTGATTAGCCAAAGGAAGGGAAACTAAATAATAGGATAGATAAGAATAAGATTATCGTTTCCTTTCTATTTAATATTTTATCTGGAAAATTACAATAAATTACAATAAATCTAAATATACATACATATGTACTTTATATATAGAAATAATAACTTCTAAGTTACTAACAACAAAGACAACTTTAACATAAGGCGGTAAAGAAATAATAAACAGGTAGATAAACTCTTAAATAACCAAAGAATGACGGAACACCGATAACACACTATTAGCCAAAGGACAAATGAAATTTAAACTTTTGTCTTTGGTTCTCTAATCCCTTCTTATTACCCAAGAAACATGAAATAAGTTTTTTCAGAAAATATGTACTTATTATTATTTTTTCTTTTTTGTTATTTTGTCTTTGTTTTGTTTTATGTGGATTGTCGTAAGTTGTAAGTGTTGATGGTTTTGATTATGTTTTCAAACAGTATGCTGTATGTGTTGTTTAATGGAAAATTCAATAAAAATATTTATTTTAAAAAAAAGGATTTCCTACTTGAGCAATGGGTTGGACTAGAAGATCTCCATGGTTCCTTCCAGGTCTATTTTGATTTATTGGTTTGAGCAAATGTGACATTACCGTGGTTGTGTTTCTTTATTGGGCTGCTATTTTTTTTCCCTCTTAAGAGCAAAACGAAAAGGACAAGGGGAAGGAGTTCCCGTTTCCTTCATTAGGAAAGTTAAACTGTTTAAATAGGGGGAAAAAAACCAAATACAATGAAACCCAATTAAAGACAAGTTTATATTTCTTTCCCTCCTTCACAACTATTCTAAAACCCTGGTCCAAATGAATACATCCCAGTAACCAAACAGGCTTTTGAAAAAGAGTCTCTCTTTGTGGACTTTTCCCCTCCAGGTAAATGTATTTTGAATTTCCTCTGGCATTTAAATGATTATGACACATAATTGTGTTCCAACTCAACTGTATTTTAACATTTTAAAATTATTTTGTACTGTACTAGCAGCTGGGTACCTGTGCTTCGCTTTGAAACTATGTGATTGGGCTTGATAAATTGACAGTTAAAACTTGAGAATTAATGAGTAGTTATGATCGGGCTTAATACATTGACACTTAAAGCTTGAAAATTTATGTAGAACGTGTAACTCCTTAGCATCAGAGTGTGTTAATATAAGGCAACTGGCAGTTGGAGAATAGGTCTTTTCGGGTAGGGAGGGGGAGTAGAATGTCTAAACTCTCAGCCTGCAGGCTGGATGAGTCACACGGTCGCCATGCCCACACCTGGTTAAGTGAAGGCTTAGCATCAGAGCATGTTGATATAAGGCAATTGGCAGTTGGAACAGAGTTCTTTTCAGGTGGGGACGGGGAGTAGAACGTCAAATTCCTTAGCATCAGTGCATGTTAATTAATAAGAAATACTAATGCTCTGATGGTCATTTCAAGAAATCCTTTCTTAGCCAAGCAAGACAAGACCAGTTCTGGTCACCACACTTCAAAAGAGACATTGAAACTCTGGAGAAGGTGCAGAAAAGAGCAACCAAAATGATTAGGCGACTTGAAAACAAGACTTACGAAGAGAGATTGCGGGAACTGGGCATGGATAGCCTAGAGAAAAGGAGGGCCAGAGGGGACATGATAGCTGTATATAGGTATATGCGGGGTTGCCACAGAGAGGAGGGGGCCACTCTATTCTCCAGAGCACCAGAGGGCTGGACGAGGAACAATGGCTGGAAGCTGACCAAGGAGAGATTCAACCTAGAAGTAAGGAAGAACTTCCTGATGGTCAGAGCGATCAACCAGTGGAACAACCTGCCTGCGGAGGTTGTGAACTCCCCAACTCTGGACACTTTCAAGAGGAGATTGGACTGCCATTTGGCTGGGGTGCTTTAGGATTCCTTCTCAGGCAGGGGGTTGGAATTGATAAGCTACATGGTCCCTTTCAACTCTAACAATAAATAAATAAATAAATAAAAAGAGGAATATACATGCCAAGTTTCAAGCTTGTAGTCTTTATAGTTCTAAAGATTTTGTGATGAGTGAATGATATGTGGCTTTTATACATAGAGAGAGATTATGTTATGGTTATTATTATTATTATTATTATTATTATTATTATTATTATTATTATTATTATTATTATTAATTAGATTTGTATGCCGCCCCTCTCCGTAGACTCGGGGCGGCTCACAACACAATAAAACAGTTCATGACAAATATAATAATTTACAATTTAAAGTATTTAAAAAACCCCATTATTAAGCAAACATACATACAAACATACCATATATAAATTGTATAGGCCCGGGGGAGATATCTCAGTTCCCCCATGCCTGACGATAAAGGTGGGTTTTAAGGAGTTTGCGAAAGGCGAGGAGGGTAGGGGCAGTTCTAATCTCTGGGGGGAGCTGGTTCCAGAGAGTCGGGGCCGCCACAGAGAAGGCTCTTCCTCTGGGGCCCGCCAACCGACATTGACAGGACCCGGAGAAGGTCCACTCTGTGGGACCTAATCGGTCGCTGGGATTCGTGCGGCAGAAGGCGGTCTCGGAGATACCCAGCTACCCAGATGTTACAGAGGAACAAGAAGTAAATAAATTTACAGAGTAACAAGAAGTAAATGAATTTTAAATAAATAAATACAATGAAATAGAGAGCCCAGTGTGGCAAATCTGCACTCTAAAGTTGGCTCACGTCCCCTGGACATGCATTCGCATTCACACACTACTACGTCCCCAAGCCAATGCATATATATATCCCCCTTTATGATGCCTTCGTTTGAAATGCAGTTTTCCCACCAGGCCTATGAATTGTGCTACCCAACATGTGCTCAAATGCTCCTCCGAAGAGAAGGAAGACAGATGGGACGAGGGGAAAAAAAATTTCCAGGAGAGGAGATAATTAATATTCAGTAAGTGGGGTACGGCACCAGATGGCTTTCGTATCCTTATCCTGGGTGGGTTGTTCCAACAGGGACGTAATTTGTCTTTTAAAAGAAGAAATTGAATAATCAACATGTCGATCCTTTGGTGCCTGTTGGACTTCTGGAGAACCCTTTGAGGGAAAATATTGAACGTTACCGATTCAGATGGGAGATGAGTTCATTAAAATACAAAATAAAAAACCCTACCTACCCACCAGCAGATTCCTTCTCTTCTCTTTTGAGCAACTGGCCAAGGCAGAAAAGAACAGAGCTTGATGTTAAGGTAATTAAACAAGTGCTGTAATTCCTAAAGAGATCTGATGAGCTTGCTAAGGTGGCAGACTGAGTTTATAAAGTGCATTTCCTAACACATTTCCATGTGTTAACGGGTTACGGGAATGCGGCCGCAAGAGCTATCGTGGGATTTCCTAGATTTCGTCAATACTCCGTGGCCTGCACTGGCTGCCGATCAGTTTCCGGTCACAATTCAAAGTGTTGGTAATGACGTATAAATCCCTACATGGCATCGGACCAGAATACCTTCGGAACCGCCTTGTGCCGCACTAATCCCAGCGCCCAATAAGGTCCTGAGTTGGCCTTCTCTGGGTTTCGTCGACTAAGTGATGTTGTTTGGCAGGCCCCAGGGGAAGAGCCTTCTCTGTGGTGGCCCCAGCCCTCTGGAATCAACTCCCAACCGGAGATTAGGACTGCCTGCACCCACCTTGCCTTTCGCAAGTCACTTAAGAGCCACCTTTGTCACCAGGCATTGGGTAACTGAGATACCCTGAACACAGGTCAAACACAACCCTGACAACTGGAAAAAGGTGAAAACAAGGGCAACAAGGAAATGTGAGCCGCTTCGAGTGTCTGGAGAGGCGCGGCATACAAATCTAATAAATTATTATATATTATTATTATTATTATTATTATTATTATTATTATTATTATTATTATTATTATTAAATGGAGCCCCTCCCTTATGAAACCAGGTCATATTTTTTACAGTCA